>NW_021834323.1:40000-53019 GCF_006345805.1 Octopus sinensis
ATTTCGTACATGACGTATTTGCCTTATAAAAAAATACATTTCATATCGATAAATTCAATCATGAATTCATTAACGCTAAAACATCAATAAAAATAAGCGATTCTCTTGCCTTTGTGTATTTTATACATATGATACTGAAGATAAAAATTTCGCGCGATTTAGCAAATGAAAAATATTTTTTAAATATCACGTATTTAGTGCACGGTAATTAAATAGGAGAACATGTCGTGCATTTTCTAAAATGGTTTCGGCGACTAATTATATTTCGATCATTCACGAGCATTTTTACTAATATATATTTTCACGCTGCTTCTCCGCATTAGTTTGAATAATCGACAAGGTTAAAGTTGGAGTCACAGCTCTACAAGCTTTATTTTCTAGTAAAGTATACTGACTTTAGATTCAGAAGTTTGCTCGGTTGCCAGTATTCTTCGTTAATTCGTTTATAAGAGTAGCGTTTGCATACGAATATATTTGTATATGTGTGTGTTTATATATATAAATATATGTATGTGTATATATATATACACATATATACATATGTATGTATGTATGCATGTTTGTATGTATGTACATATGTATATATATATATATATATATGCATGTATATATATATTCAAATGCATGTGCGTGTGTGTATATCTTTCTTGTGTGCATGTGAGAATTTATATATATATATATATATGATATGCATATATATATACCTATGTATATATACATACTTATATACATATATTATATACATAAGCACATACGTGGGCACACACATAAATAGGAGAAAGTTGTATGTGTGTATGTGTTTGCATGCGTGCGTGTGTGGTGTTTGTTAACATTTAACAAATGACAATGTCCTCATCAATTCATAATTGCTTTATCCGACCACTTCCACGCATCTCCCCCCCCTTTAATCATTATTTGCCGGGGTTTACCGCGTCTCTGTTTACAAGCGAATTCATCATTTACAACTATTACGATGCTGTTGATTTTACTACCTACGGCTAACTACTACTACTACTACTACTACCACCAGCACCACCACCGCCACGACTACTAACAGCACAACTATCACTAATTGCTTCTACTACTACTACTGCTGCTGCTACTACTACTACTACTACAGCCACCACCACTGCTACTACTAACTACATCTACCACAACTGCCACTACCACCAACATCACCAACACCAGAGCCCCTACCATCATTACCACCACAACTACTACTACTTCTACCAACAACAGCAACAACAACAACAACAATAATAATAATAATAATAATAATAATAATAATAATATAATAATAATAATAATAATAATAATAATAATAAAGTGCTATCATGTACATTGTTTTGTCTTGGTAAGTGCTATCATGTACATTGTTTTGTCTTGGTATAAAAGATGGGCTACAGCAAATATTCTGCTCAGTACCACAGATTTGCTTGTCAGTTGTTTGACCTTAACCAGTTGAGCATGTCCCTTAGTGGCTGACGATATGTGCATCTCTGATCACGAGCAGAAGTAGTGGGGGAGCATCATAGCCGTGTGTTGAGAGGGATTCTTTGGGGTTTGAATAATTCACTTTGGAAACATGGGTGTGCCGTTCAACATCTTAAAAACAACCTTATTCAGGACCTTCGAGTGGGATGGGTTACTCGACCTGAAGAAAATTCTAACTGGGCCCCACCTGCAAGGTCATGTGCTGTTATCTTGATATGAGATCACCATGTCGCGCACATATGGTGTGATGCATGTGCCTAGTGTACCCTTATCAGACGGGTAGTCATGATGGGTATATTGGGCTTCGTATATTTTACCCCAGTGTCACTTTGATGGCATGCACTGCTCTCTCACTCAATAATAATAATAACCCTTTCTATTAAAGGCAGAAAGCCTGAAATTTGAGAGTGGAGGTTAAGTCGATGACATCGACGCCAGTACACCACTGGTACTTAATTTAAAAACCACAAAAGGCAACGGCTAATTGTAATTGCCTACCTTTGATGGTAATAATAAAGTTATGATTGTCTTCGCATTCGTCATTAATTCATCTTGGAACCCAAAAAAAAACCTCAAAATATTCATCCCCGCCTTTTTTCTTTTTTTATAAATCTGAGATGCACCGAAATCACGGTTACATTGACATAGATTATCGTTCCAATTCTTCATTCCAATTGGTCGATGTACTTTTATCTGTCTATCTTAGATATTCTCTAAATAATATTTCTAGAATTCAAGGCTGCGACCTGGCAGAATCGTTAGCATGCCGGGCGAAATGCTCAGCGGTATTTCGTCTGCCGTTACGTTCTGAGTCCAAATTCCGCCGAGGTCGACTTTGCCTTTCCTCCTTTCGGGATCGATAAATTAAGTACCAGTTATGCACTGGGGTCGATAAAATCGACTTAATCCGTTCGTCTGTCCTTGTTTGTCCCCTCTGTTTTAGCCCCTTGTAAGGAAATAGGTATTTCGTCTGTCTTTATGTTCTTAGTTTAAAATTCCGCTTAGGGGGTCGATAAATTAAGTACCAGTTGCTTGCTGGCATCGATCTAATCGACTGGCCCACTCTCCCATATACATGCATACATGCATACGCCCACACAAACACACATACACTGATACTTACATGCATGCATACATAGAAGAGTTGTGAAACCATGCCGTTCTAATGATCTGATGAGCTAGCTTTCGTTATCTGCTTTCATTTCTAAGTATACACCTGTATTCTATAATTCATAACATGCATATAAGTCTAGACATGTAAAATAACTCATACACTGAAATTATTATTGCGTGACGAGGGCTGCGAAACGGCTGTAATCTTAAGAATATCAAGCGGTTAGATAAATCTATTCACCTCATATACCTGTTGACATTTTATGGTTTATATTCTCCTCATGAAATAATTATAATAATCTCGTCGATCGGATTTACAGAACTTCAGCTGCAAACAACTCTGCATTATACTCCTCTGTATTGGCTTACTAAGTTGTCTGTTAGCCGAGTCCGTTGGAGGAGCTGTCGATGGTAGCCACACAATTCTATGACTATATATGACTATACATACATTGTTACTTTATTTACTTTTATTTTCGTCCGTAGGTTCGGGCCATGAAAGTCAGAATAATGATTTGTTAAGATTTAAAACTGCATTAAATTCTGATAATTCGCTGTTCTTCTAATATCAAGGACTCGCCATACTTGTTTACCTGTATGGCAACTGCGTACTTGCTATAACATATACATTCTCACATACACTCATATACATATATATATATAGACACCTCTGTGTACACACGCACTCACACACATACACACAAATATATGAAAGTATGTATATATATATATATGTCAGCATACATACACACACACTATAGCTTCAAATAAAGATCTCTGTATCTCGGGGCAGCAAGTGATCATCAGATGATATTTGCAGGTGTTTCAACAAGTATGTCTTCTTTGTCCCACAGCATACTCCCTGCGTATATTGTTAACCAGATATCTTGTTGTTATTCTGCTTCCTGTCCTGTGTGGACTTGGAGTGTGTGTGTGCGTGTGTGTGTGCCTGTTTTGGAGTGAGCGCTGGTGCATGTATGCGCGTGCGTTAGTGATATAAAGATATTTGCCGTAGATAATGCTATATGATAGATAACACAGCTATTTTAGTTTTCACGTAATTAGCCAACTTGCAATAGAATGAACATGGATATTTGTGCGTGTGTGTGAGTGTGTGTGTGTGTGTGTATCGATGTGTGAGCTTGCAGATACATATATATATGTATAAATATATATATGTATAAATATATACGTACGTGTAGATATATATCTATACACACACATATGTATATATATATATATATGTGTGTGTATGTGTGTATGTGTGTGTTTGTGTGTGTGTGTACACACTATATACGTCTGTATACTCATATTTACATACTTATAAATATATATATTTATATACTTATATATACATACATATATATACTTATATATACATACATATATATACATATATATATACATACATATATATACTCATTTATACATACATATATGTACATATATACATTATATATATATATATATATATATATATACACACACACACATATACATACACATATACACACACACACACACAGACATTGTGTTTAATACCATATGCCCGAAGATAATGGTCCGATCAAACATTCCATTTTTATTTAATCCACCTTTTCTTTTGAAATTTTAACCTTGTGATTCTATTAACTCCAGTGAGAGAAATATAGATTATTGTTATGGTTGGAGTTAGCTCTCCCATAGCAACCCATATCTTTTCGAAACGGCCGTAAGACTTTATACATGTTCCAGGCTCCTTATGAATAATTTTCTTCCGCTTTATCTTCTTCTTCATTCGAACTTCACAAGTACATTTATGGATTTAGATTTTTATATATTTATATTTATGAATTTTCGTGTATCTGTATGTATTTATATATTCTTAGAAATTTTGATATATCATATAGATGAATGCATCAATGTATGTACTCTGTATACAATGGAGAATTTCGTTAATATGGATTGAATGAATATATACATCGACCTTTGAATTTGTTTTCTCCTCTCCTTAATTTTATATATATATATATATATATACCGGAGTTTCACGTTCCCGAGTAACAGGTTTTGTTGAATTTCTGCTGCTTTTAAATAAAGTTATATATATATATATATATATATATATATTATATATATATATATATATATATCGATATAATAAAAAGGGTTGAATGAGGATTCGTCCTTTAATTGGAGTAGTTTCCAAAATATTTCTAACGTTGATTCTTCATACTTTATTTTGGATTTACTGGTGTAAATTAGTGTATATATGAATAGTTATAGAAGTACAATATATGATTTAAGTTATAGAACGAAGCTCGACAAATTCAATCATATTTTTCATAAATAGAGATTAGATATTAATGTGAGATAAAACATTTATTCAATTCGCTAGACGATCGTTTCGTACTGAAAGACAATAAATTCATCTTAAGAATCTGAATTGTCAAAGGTTACTCATCAGTAGCTCTAGAAGAAAATATAAGAACTTAATAAAGAAAAAAGTGGACTTAACAATTACATGGGTATTGTGTACTTACTTATTTTTAATGTGTAGTTACTTTAGGGGTCATGTCTATTTTTTTTAAATGGCACAAGGCCTAATATTTTGGGGGAGTGGATAAGTCGATCACATAGACCCCAATGCTTGACTGATACTTTATTTATCGACCTTGAAAGAATGTGAAGCAAAGTCGACCTCGGCGGAATTTGAATTGAGGACGTAAAAACGGGCGAAATACTGCTAAACATTCTACCCGGCCGGCGTGATAACAATTCTACCAGCTCGCCGCTTTAATAATAATAATAATAATTATAATAAAAATAATAATAATAATAATAATGATAATGATAATGATAATAATAATAACAATGATAATGATAATAATAATAATAATAATAATAATAATAATAATAATAATAATAATAATAATAATAATAATGTGATCATAATATCTCAGCGAAAGAGTTTGACAAGCTCAGAAAATATAAAGACCTACTCATTGAAATTGAGAAAATGTGGCATCTCAAGGCGGTTACAATACCAGTGATCGTAGGAGGACTAGAAATGATCAAGAAGGGAACCGAAAATTATATGAGAATGATCCCTGGCTTACCATCCCTGCAAGAAGTGCAAAAGATTGTCTTAACTGGTACATCACATGTATTGAGAAGAGCATTGTCGATGTGAGAATTGTTGCTGCTCATGTATTTTAATTTAACTTGAAAAAAAAAAAAAAGAACGAACTATTGAGTTTGGTTTAATGGCCTACCAATGTTACTATGAGTTTCTTTGCCCTAGGAGTCGGAAGACACTCTGCAAGAAATGGAAGCAAATTTGAAAGAAGAAAAAAAAAGTAATAAAAATAATAATAATAATAATAATAATAATAATAATAATAATAATAATAAAATAATAATAATAATAATAATAATATAATATGCTCAATACCACAGATTTGCTTGTCAGTTGTTTGGCCTTAACCAGTTGAGCATGTCCCTTAGTGGCTGACGATATGTGCATCTCTGATCACGAGCAGAAGTAGTGGGGGAGCATCATAGCCATGTGTTGAGAGGGATTCTTTGGGGTTTGAATAATCACCTCTGGAAACATGGGTGGTTCTTTCAACATCCTTAAACAACCTTATTCAGGGACCTTTTGAGCGGGATGGGCTACTCAACCTGAAGAAAATTCTAACTGGGCCCCACCTGCAAGGTCATGTGCTGTTTATCTTGATATGAGATCACCATGTCGCGCAATATGGTGTGTGACATGTGCCTGGTGTGGCCTTTATAGACGGTAGTCATGATGGTATATTGGGCTTCGTATATTTTACCCCAGTGTCACTTTGATGGCATGCACTGCTCGCTCACTCAATAATAATAATAATAATAATAAAATGCCAACAACGAGAATACTAAAAATGAACCCGACCGCTCTCAAAATTTAAATTTAAGAAACAGGTAACATAATCCAGAATCCTTGTTTGGTACTGGATCGATCCCAAAATCTAATCAGTTCGAGTCAGTCACATGGCCAAACATACCTGAAAGTTAGAAAAACTCTATCAATTTAAACGTCTGTGTTGTATTACATGAAGATATTTCGCTACTGTCCCTGCCACTTCCCCTCCTTTAGCTTTCAGTCAGACTATGACATCTCTTATCCTTCACTCACCCCAGGACGCTGGGTGTGTCTTGGAAAGTAACTGGAACAAATATACAGATTAAAAGTAAATAATAACGATAAGGATAATAATTTTTTTTAAATGATAGTTGAGCACTGCGGTCAGTGTTTTCGACTGGCCGAAATCATGTGATTAGTAGTCCTAGCAACGGAAATCTCACACTTGCAATGTAACAAGTAGTGCTTAAATGCACCACGAAACCATAAAAGAGATTCTTTTCATAATAAAAAATCACATTGTGTGTTCTGACACTTCTCCTTTTTAGTGGAGATACATTTTAACTGTTGCTACTCGTAATGCTCCCGTCATTAAATCATTATTATTATTTTTAATTATGCCTGTTGTTGTTGTTGGTGCTGTTGCTATCAGTTTTGTATTTCGCCTTTTATCATTATTGTGGATGTTGTTGTTGCTGTTCCTTGCTCTTTTATTGCATTGACGGCAACTGGAAGTTAAAACAACAAAGCAGTTCACGACCTTCCTGAGGTGGCGCCCACCCTTTTCAGTATTGTATCTCGGGTACTCCTTTCCCTTTCAGCTTTCACCTTGACATGTCGTTACGCTTGAATGACAATCTACGGGTTGTCATCATTTGTTGCGTTTCATAGGCAAATAACTGGGACAATTAGAATAAATCGAATCTCGCCTCCACTTCGCCACCTCTACCTCATCACCGCCACCTCATCACCTCATCACCTCCACCTATCTTTCTCCGCCTCTCTCTCTCTCTCTCTCTCTCTCTCTCTCTCTCCCTCTCTCTTTCTTCTCTCTGTCTCCCTCTCTCTTCTCTTTCCTTGTATCACACTATCTGAAGAATGTAAGATTTTATTTCTTTTACGGTCTATCTATCTATCTATCTATCTATCTATCTATCTATCTATCTATCTATCTATCTATCTATCTATCTATCTATCTATGTATCTATCTATCTCTCTTTCTCTTTCTTTCTCTCTCTCTTTCTCTCTCTCTCTCTCTCTATATATATATATATCAATGTGTATGTGTACGTATATATATATATATATGTATGTATATGTATATATACACATACATATTTACGTGTACATATGGACATACATATGTATACACACACACACACATATATATGTATATATACACACCCATCAAAACTTTTGATCACTCATACATAACTGATTCGTGTTGTTCGTAACCGCCCACATTCATGCAAACGATGAGTATATATATACATACATGTATGCATATAGAAATACATATATATATATATAAATATATATATATACACACACACATGTATATATATGCATATATATATCAATATATATATATATATATATATATATATGCACACACACAAATGTGTCTCCATGTGTGTGTGTGCCTGTATGTGTGTAGTGTGTATCTTTCAACCCAAAATATCACCTGCCTCGTTAGACTACAATTCTCAAGTGCAAACACACAATGCACATGCGAACTAATGTATGAAAAACTAAAAAAGACTTATTTACGACACCCCTAAACACACACACGCCACAAACACACACACACACAGAGTCACTAACAGACACACTCGCACACATACATGGTGGGTGGGACTGCTTTCCTTTCAAACATGCAACTTTGAAAGACACGATCGTGCTCGAGTTTTATCTTTTTCTCTTATTGACTTTTTTTTCAGATTTCCTTGTAAGTTCTTCTTTATGCTTAGTTTGGGACAATAACTTCTCTAAATCCATTCAAGACCTTTTTTCGGTCTCATCTTCTTTCTTTCAGAGACAGTCCATTGTATAGGATGTTATCAGGAGGTGTCATCCTATTTGTCATGCAAAGTGTCTTCTAACTCTCTCTCTCTCTCTCTCTCTCTCTCTCTCTCTCTCTCTCTTTCTTCTTTTTATATTTATATAGATATATATATATTACATATATATATATATATATATATATATTATATATATATATATATATATATATATATATATATATATGTATATATATATATATATATATATAATATATTATATAGTAATCTAAACAAGAAAGCACAAAAAAACACACAACCGCGAGGACGTGGAACAAATATAGTATTATTGGACGCTCAGGAAGAAGGAAAGAAGGAGGGTTTAACGTTTCGAGCGGAGCTCTTCGTCGGAAACATTGGAGAAGGAAAGATCCAGAGAAGGGAAGACAGAGAAAAAAATCGCAACGGTACACATGCGGTCACATTTTGATATATTATATATATATATATATCTATATATATATATATATCTATATATATATATATATATAGATATATATACACACACACACATATATATACACACACATTATAACTGTCTGTTTATCTAGCTATCCATTTATCTCTATCTCCCCGACTACAACACCTCCACATATTGTATGTCTTATAGGTACAACAATACACACATGCGCATATATCATCATCATCATTTAACATCCGTTGTCAATGTTGGCATGGGTTGGACGGTTCGACCTGTACTGGCAAGCTGGAAAGCAGCACCAGACTCCAGCCTTTCTTAACGCCAGTCACTCTGAGAGTCTAATGGGCGCTTCTACATGTCACTGGCACGGGAGCCATTTGCGTGACACCGGTATCTGCCACGACTGCAATTTTGCTCGGCTTGATAGGTGTTCTTCTCAAGCACAGCATATATGTATGTACACACACACACATTCATATCCGCATGTATATTATGCGTCTATGTTTTATATTAAAAAATACGTATAAATATATACATACATATAGATATATATATATATATATATATATATAGATAGAGAGAGAGAGAGAGAGATGAGAGAGAGAAGAGGGTATCTCAAATGCATATATACTTTAGCAGCTGATAACTCAATTGATGTTTTATTCAGATTAAACCCATTGGAATTAACGATGGCAAACTATTCCTTCTAAAATGCTACTGGAAGCGTGAAAATGCAGCTAAAGTGCAAAGACAATTTAGGAGGAAGTTTCAAACAGATTCACCAATGCGACTTACTATCACTCAAATTACAGATAAATTTGAAACCGATAGAACCGTTCAGAATGTCCACGAAAAGCGTTCAGGGAGACCACGAACATCGACAACCCCCCACAAAGCAAGAAGGAATACTGGAAAAGAATCAGCAAAGTCCAAGAAAATCTCTGTGGCAAGCGAGTCGTGTAGGCATTTCAAAATCATCTGTCCAACGCATTTTGAAGCGTTGTCAATGGAATAGTTACGTTCCAAAATTAGTCCATACTATTACGATGATCTCGACCGAAGAGTGCAGTATTGCGGGTGGTACTCGGCACGATGTGTGGAAGATGCACATTTTCCAACAAAGATTGTGTGGAGTGATGAGGGCCACATTCAAATTAAATGGTTCAATTAACCACCACAGTTGCACTTATTGAGGACCTTAGAATCCGCATGTTATGGTGGAACACCATGTTAATTTACCAGGACTTACAGTGTGGTGTGGCTTATCATCAAGAGGATTAATTGGACCATTCTTTTTTAATGGTACTCTGACTGGTCCTGCTTACTTGAACTTGCTGCAGCAGTCTGTCATGCCAAGCATTGGAGAAGACTTTGAAGATGGGGAGTTTTATGTTCAGCAAGATGAGTGCACCTCCACACTACCATCGTGATGTTAGATCCTTCCTTAATGAGATCTTGCTAAACAGGTGGATTGGACGAGGGAGTTTCGTTGAATACCCTGCTCGTTCACCAGACCTCACACCACTACACTTTTTTTATGGGGATACCTAAAAGACATAGTCTAGGCTACGAAACCTTCAACAGTCGCTGATTTGAGAGCGGCCATGGAACGAGAATGCACACAAATACCAAACAAATTGTTTCGTGATGCTTCGCGTTGTCAGCAGTGCCTGGACCAGGCGTTGACAAAACAATAAAATAATGTCTGTAGATTCTATTAAATTTTAAAAATTAAATGTAATTTAATAATCACCCACTTTACAATTATTTAAATTGTGTATACAGTTGGGACACCCTGTATATATATATATATATATATATATATATATATATATGTGTGTGTGTGTGTGTGTTGTGTGTGTGTGTGTGTGTGTGTGCGTGCATATGTGTATGTGTGTGTGTATTTTCCCCTGTTTACAATTAACACGGAAACAATAGATAAACAGTTACCAGGGCAGCAAAAAGGTAAAAAGGGCGTAACACCAATAATACTAATGCTGTCTTCGAAACATGTGTCGGAAATAAAAGAATAACACCTGCGTTTAACACCATTTATATATGATCACTTTTATGCTTTATATACACGTATATATATCATGTATATACATACACGCTCACAACACACACACACATACATATATACAACTTCATTGGACTCCCTGTGTGTATATATATATATATATGTGTGTGTGTGTGTGCTTGTGTTTCTGTACGTACAAATATATAAGTAAAACGTAAATATGAATGGAGTAAAACTAAAAACAACAAAAGCAGGTGAGGTGGCAACGGTCAATATCATTAATTTGATGCTCAAAGAGGGAAAGTTATAAAGATTCGGAGACGTCTTTAGTTATGAAGGGAGAGTCCAGAGATTCTTCAGGTGTAGAAAATCCATATGTCACAACAATAAAACCAATGTGTGGGTTTAGCTAAGTGTAAATATAATCCGAATAAGAAGACAAAGAAAGTGTTTAATGAGTTACAATTGTTTCTGTAGCAACTGTTTTTAATGCCGATTCACTCAAAAGTTCCAGTTGAAAATTTACGTAATATTTGCGGTTTTCAAGATTAGAGAGGTACAAGTTCAGACCTGCATCAAAGATGTGCTCTTAAAGGCACAATAAAGGGCGCACATTTTGATAGCAGAGTTGGTACAGAAACAGTAACTCGTCATAAAGGATGGGATGAAATGTGGATCTCTGTATGTGCGCGTGTGCTTGTGTGTGTAAGCTAGCCGGTATATATATGTATATATATATATATATACAAAAAATGGCAGCGAGCAGGCAGAAACGTTAGCACGCCGGGCGAAATGCGTTGCCGTATTTCGTCTGCCGTTACGTTCCCAGTTCAAATTCCGCCGAGGTCGACTTTGCCTTTCATCCTTACGGGGTCGGTAAATTAAGTAGCAGTTACGCACTGGGGTCGATTTAATCGACTTAATCCCTTTGTCTGTCCTTGTTTGTCCCCTCTGTGTTTAGCCCCTTGGGGTAGAAATAAGTAATATATATATATATATATATATATATATATATATATATATATATATATATACATGCGTGTGCATATGTATGTGTGTCGCTTCAAGATCGCTTGACAACTGATGTTGGTGTGTTTTCGTCCCCGTAACTTAGCGGTTCGGCATAAATGACCGATTGAATAAGTACTAGGCTTACAAAGAATAAATCCTAGGGGCGATTTGCTCGACTAAAAGCGGTGCTCCAGCATGGCTTCAATCAAATGACTGAAACAAGTTAAAAGAAAAAGAAAAGATATATATACACACACATATATATATATATATATATATAAAATCTGCTACCACTATTATCATTTCTTCGTTTTCTTTTTCTTTTACTACTACTACTACTACTACTACTACTACTACTACTACTACTACTACTACTACAACTACCACTGTTGCATTTCTGGTATTCCTGCTGCTGCTGCTACGACTATCTTTGTTGTTGCCGTTAGCCTACCATATTCCCATTTCTGTCGTCATTTCCCATAATTCCACGTTTAGCCGCTGGGCTTTGAATGCAGTTTAACATATTAATCTCGTGAGGCTAATTAAAAACCAATCTCTTGGCTTATCTCTGTCTCTATGGAAACGCCGATAGCAACACCAACAAACACACGAAACATGCACAAACCCATTCACGCACGCACACACACACACACACACAGATTACTCACAGAGACACATGCGGACGCATTCCTGAGTAAATATTGTTCATATCGAGGTAGCAAGATGGCAAACAGGGTAGGGCGCCGTACTAATTGCCTTCTAATGCGTAATTTTGTCTCCCTTTCTGCGTTTTTAGTTTGCGTTGTTGTTATTATTGGAGTCGTCGTCCTTGTCGTAGTTTTGTTGTTGTTGTTGCCCTAGATCAGCTGAGTTACAGTCAGTACCGTTCCAGCCGTGACAACCCCATCTTTTATTCAGACAGTGAATCTAGGGCAGCGTTATCAAATGGCTTACCCAGTTAATTACCTCCGCCTTTCACTAAGGCGGAGGTATTGTGTCCAGTCGTGTTTGTCT
>NW_021834324.1:0-10000 GCF_006345805.1 Octopus sinensis
GGACAAACACTCCATTTCCGGACAAACCAAGAAAGACGGCTGTACCTAAATACAAGATCTTGATTGATATAGCAGTCAGTGTTCCCTCTAATTGTTCCCTATCACCTTAACAAAAAAATAACAGACTCATCGGAGCATATACTCTGCGTTGTATTTTGCCTGAGACAAAAATAAAATTTATGAGATGAAAAAAGCAAAAGACCTGGTACCTAGAGTCGGAATGTCTTTGAAAATGTTCTTATAAAGAAGCGTGGTGCTAAACAGTACAACGACACCACACATATATATGATATATAATATTATATATATATATATATATATATATATATATATCTATATATTATATATATACACATATACATACAATATATATATATATATATATAATATATATATATATATAGAGAGAGAGAGAGAGAGATAACCTATATACATACATAAATGTATATGTATATATATGTGTGTATGCGTATGTGTTTGTGTGCGTGTATGTGTATATATATATGTATATATATATGTATATATGTTCATATATAGATATATACATATGTATTATACAAACACATACATACATACATACATGTAGTGGAAGAATAGGTTGCTATCTCTAGCAGCACCAGAGATCCCATAAAAGTTGGGGACGTGTTTTGGAGTAGGCATCTGTATGCTATAAAACATCCGAGGGATACACGATGAAGCCAACAACAATCTATTAAATGTGAGCAACGAGTACACACACACACACACACACACACACACATACACACACACACAAACCACACACACACACACACACACACACACACACACACAAACACACACACACACACAAACACACATACACACTCACTCAGTCACAAGAATACATACAGACAAAGTCTACATACGTACAGGACAAATATACAAACACACCAACAATGGGGCACGCAGAAATACGTGCATGGTCATACGTTTAGCTGTCCGAGTCTCGTGGCTTACTTTCGCTCTTGCACCCTAACAATACATATGAATATCCTTGCGTGTGTGTGCGCGTGCGCGTGCGTTTGTGTGTGTAAATGTATATGTATATGCAATATGTATTTGCATGTGTATGTTTACTAAACCTTATGTATTTTCTCTCTCTGCTTATTTCTGTGTTCCTTTCTGGTGAAGAGCGTAGGCTCGAAACGTAAAAGACTTTCTCAACTCCCGAGCGTTAAACTAATACATCTGTTTGTTGCTTACACACCCGTCTTCTTGTTTTGTTCTGTTTTCTTTGTTTGTTTTTTTGTAAATTCCAACTATATACGTATACATATATATGAATACATTTCTATTTTCATATGTACATACAAATGTATATATGTAATATACAGAATCTACATTAATATAATATATAATATATATAACTGAAAATGAAGTAATATATAATGCGTATACTGTATATACAGGGAGCAGTGAATAAACTGTCCCCTAAGTTACGCAGAAAAAAAAATAACACCGACATCTCATTTTAACAGATATATTTACTAAAATTACATAAAAATATCTTGAACTACTAAAGAGTAAATTCACTTAATAAAACCGCCATTCGCTTTAATCATGGCCTCCAGACGACTTCGGAAGCTATTGCAACTCTTCGGGACGCGCTTAAGTTAGTGAATGCTGCCATAATCCTTGCATTCAGTTCATGTTTGGTGTTACAAGAAGTTTGTTGGTCTCTTGCTCAACTGCGCGCCACGCATAATAATGAAGGGGTTTGCAGTCTGAGGAGTTAGGTGGCCAGATGTTAAGGGTGACGTGGTCGCAGAAATTGTCTGACCGCCATGACTGGGCCCTCCTGCTTGTGCGTGCGGCATGGTGCAATGTCCTGTTGCCAGACAGGGCCTTCCAGCAGCCATATATAAGAGTTTTTCTAGTGACGTCTGCCACTGATTTCGAAAAACTGACAGTAAGCATTATTAAATCTCAGAATGAGATTGAAACAGTAATCGCTCGATTATGTAAAGTATAGAGCCATCTTAACACATATATATAATCATTTTTATGATATATATATATATATATATTATATATATTAATATAATATATATTGTATGTATGTATATATTATATCTACAAATATAACAATTTTATGCGTGTATAATGACATATATGTATATATTGGTATATATATACATATAGATAATATCATTTTTATGATATATATACATGATATATATATGTATATATATACATTATATCTACATATATAACAATTTTTACGTGTGTATAATGATATATTTTATAATGATATATTTTACGTGTGTATAATGATATATATATGTATATATATATTATATATGGCGTAATATATGCATATCTGTATATGTTCATATATACACACATACACACGCATATGCATGTATGTATACATCTATTTAAGTAAACATATACAAATGTATATATATATATATATATTTGTATTAATGTATGCATATGATTGTATATATATATATATGTATGTGTGTGTATACAGACATGCATGCATCTATATTTATACACATTCATACATACATACATGCATATATTTGAGTACACTTTTTTCCACCTTGTTTCACATTTATGTGTTTACTCCGGTATATATATATATATAATATATATATATATATATATATATATATATACAGTGTGTATGCGTATGTTGAAGAAACCCATCAATTACGAATCAAATATTACTGATATTCGATCTACTGAACCACTTAATCATTAGATAACAGCATAAACAGTGAGAATTTCTCATACAAATATACTCTTAACGCAACCTCTAGGCAGAAACAATATGGCGGATTGCAGCAAGTGTTGGCCGTTTCCCTTCCGGCAGGCTTCAACGCGCTTCCATGTCATTCCATTTCCCACCACAACGCTATTGTGGAACGCTGTTGCTTAAGATGCAGCATAATGGGTCGAATTTTTCTTAATCACACTGGCATGTACTCGCATATAATACATACATACACACACGCTCTAACACACACACACACACACACATACACACATATATATATTGTATGTGTGTGTTTGAGTGTAGATATATAGATTTATAGGCGTCACTGTGTGGTAGGAAGTTTGCTACTCAACCACATAGTCCCGGTTTCAGTCTCACTGCGTCGCGCTTTGAGCAAATATTTTCAACTACACCTTTGGGCTATCCAAAGCGTTGTGAGTGGATTTGGTACCCGGCAGCTGAAATGTGCCCCCCGTATACATACACACACACACACACACACACACACACACACACAGACACACACACACACCACACACACACACACACACACACACACACACACACACACACACACATATATATATATATATAATGGATTTAGCAAGAATCTTTATTCAACACAACGATCGTTTCGACCCATCCTGCAGCTGTCTCTGATGGATGGGATATAGATAGTACATCTAGTTGTGTTGTATCTAATCGGCATGCAACTAGACATATACCCAAAGTCCAAATATTTACCTATTCATACATACATACATACAAACATACAAACATACATACATACATACATACATACATACATACATACATACATACATACAAACATATATATATATAGGGAGAATTCACAAAAAAACAAAAGACGAAGACAGTTGGTGTAGACAACAAACAGATGCATTAGTATAACGCTCGGGAGGTGAAATAGTCTTTAACGTTTCGAGCCTAAGCCTTCCACAGAAAGAAACATGAAAGAAAATAAAGAATGTGTACTGGCTAGCGATCTATCAAGGCGAACGGGTTTTATATATATATATATATATATAATATATATATATATATATATTATATATATATATATTATATATATATATATATATATAAAGTTAAAAAAAAAACACAGCAACGCGAGGACGTGGAACAAATAAAGTATTATTGGACGCTGTGTAACCGGTGTGTTTACATCTCCGTAACTTAGCGGTTCGATGGGGTAAGGACTAAGCTTACAAAGAATATGTCATGGAGTCGATTTGTTCGACTTGAAGCGGTGCTCCAACTTTGCCGCTGTCTAATGACTAAAACAAGTAAAAGAATAAAAGAAAAAATGTATACAATTATATACGCCTTTGTGCAGCTTCTAACGTTGGAGATGTACTACGGTGTCAGGTGTTCACTACCACTGAACTAAGGTAACACCTCTTATTTTTCGAGCACTTTCCGGAGTATTCGAGCGGTTCCAAGCAAGTGCGTCACCCTTATTGCACCCCCTATTTGTTCCATGTACTTCTCGAGATTTTTACTCACTGTCCCCAGGTCTCCGACGATTATTAGTACAGCTACCACCTTTTTCATCGACCACAACTGCTTAACTTCCCAAGCTAACCTGCCATATCTCTCGACTCTTCTTTCTTCCTTATCGCATACCTTGTTGTCAGCTGGGTATGCTATATCTATGATCCAGCATAGTTTGCTTTCTTTCTCAATGAATGTATGTATGTATGTATGTATGTATGGTTGCACTGAATCATAAAATCCCACAGGATCTTTGCATTATCATTTTCGATGATGTCCATACTTGTTGCAAAGTGTCCAATGGACAAGCCTTACCATATTGTCGTGGCCTCTCTTATATTCCTTCTGGGCTAGTGGTATACATTGGCTGGTAACATGCCATACAGTTTCACCATTTTGTCTACAGATTCTGCTCTTATCACTTTCTGATGTGTTGTCTATTCTATATTTTATGTAGTGTGTTCTTAGTGCTTATTCCTGGCCAGCACAGATTAGAACCTGTGTTTCCGGTTTTAAATCACTTTTAGTCATCCACAGTCATCTTTTTTCTCTGTCTGTCTTATCTTCAACATCCCTATGAAATTGACCATGCATTCTTTTCTTTACCCACCTATTTTCAGTTTCATTCGTTTTCAATTTCTTGTATAATGCTTTATCTTTGCAATCTTTCATCCTACACAAGCCTGACCTTCCTACTTCTAATAATAGCGGTCCTGTGGCATTTTTTACATACCATGCTATGTTGCTTCTTCTGCTCTAATGCTGTGTTCGCATCCAATAAGTCCTTTTCTTCCTATTTTTCTTGGTACATACAGCCTGTCTGTGTCACTCTTTGTGTGGAGTGACCCATATCTAGTTAGCAACTTCCTTGTCTTTCTGTCTAAGCTGTTTAGTTCGTCTACTGTCCATGTGATTACTCCTGCTCCATATCTAAGGAGTGAAACCGCCCAGGTGTTGACAGCTTCAATCTTATTTCGTCCGTTTAATTTCGACTTAAGGACCAGTCTCTGTCTGCGCAAGTACTCCACCTTAAATTTTTCTGTCATTTCTTTCTCCATCAATTTATCCATTTCCAAAATCCCCAAGTACTTATAGCCCGTCTCTTCTATCTGCTTCATAACCTCCCCCGAGGATATCGTTACCCCGTCCATACATTTGATCTTGCCTCTCTCCAAGACTAAGACACCACACTTTCATAGTCCGAATTCCATTCTGATATCAGCACTGAAAGTATACACCGTATCAACGAGGGGACTGACTTGGGCTTCATCTTTACTATAAAGTTTGAGGTCATCCATGAATAACAAGTGGTTGACTTTTTGTTGGCGGCTTTTGAATACATACCCAGCTTTTGCTTTCCTCAGACTCAGTGTTAGTGTTATCAAGCCCAGTATAAAGATCTGTGGGGACAGGCAGTTCCCTTGGAAGTTGCCGCTCCTGATTTCTACTGTTTCTAAACTTCTTCCGTATGCTGTTAGGTCCGTCCTCCAATTCACCATACTCTTTCCAAGCAATCGCTCAACATTCGAAGCAGTACCAATTAGGTTCATGCATTCCATTATACAACAGTGTGGGATCACATCGTACGCCTTACGATAGTCGATCCATGACATGGCTAAGTTACTTTTTCCCCTCTTGCAGTCTCTAAGTACAGATTTGTCTGTAAGGAGTTGATACTTGGTACCTCTGCACTTACTATTGCAACGCTTCTGCTCATGTGGAAGGACTCCATTTTTTCCAGATGTTCGTACATTGACTCTGCGAGTATTCCACTCAATAATTTCCACATAAGTGGCAAATAGGATATCAGCCCGTAATTGTCCACCGTATTGCCTTTTTCGATGTTTTTCAAGCACAGCACTGTCCTACTTAATGACAACCACTCTGGTGTTCCTTGGTCGGTATTTAACAAGGTGTTGAGTTGCGCAGCTATTCGTGCTTGACATTCACCAAATCTTTTGATCAAGTAGCCTTGAACTCTATCTAGTCTTGAGGCCTTCCAGTTGCTCATTTTTTTGCTGATTTCCATCATTTCCCTACCTGAAATGAGTAGTTCTGTCTGTTTGGGGCAGACTACTGTTTGTTTCAGCTCTTGCATCCTTCTTATGCTCCTTGTCTTTGCTCCAGAAGTCACTCCAAAACCTCTCACTTTCATTATTATCTGGTATCCATTTTTCAGCTGTACACTCTCCATTTATTTCTTTATAGAATCTCTTCTGATATACTCTAAATAGCCTATTCTGGTGGTAGCCCTTCATTCTTTGGTCGTATCTAACCATCTTTGCTTTCTTTGCAACGAGGCCCCGTTTCAGTTCTTCCATTACCACTTTCAGGTCCTTTCTTTCAATATTATACTTCCTTTTCAGCGCCCTGTATTTTTGTTCGCTTTTAAGCTCCCCTTTCTCTTTTCGATCTAACACAGAAATTTCCTTCGAGAGCATATCTAACCCTGCCTGGATTCTTCTTTTCCACCATAGATCTTTTCTTTTGTCACTCCCATTATGTTTCTTTTTCTTGGACATCAACACCCATGTTTTCTGCTACAACTATACTTGCTGCCTTGATCAAATTATTTGCTTCTGTGATGTTGTTTGTTCTGATGTATTTCAGAATTTCATTTACATTTTTCGTTTCTGGGTTCAATTTCCATCGATCAACCTCTTTATGGTTGCAAATAGTGTTGCTATCGTTCTCCTGTAGTCTTACCTTTATTCTGTCGTAGATTGACTTTTGTTCATCTGTCATGTCGCCATTAGTTTTATTGTCTCCTAGATCATCTATTTGTCTCTCATCAAGTAAGCTACCACTGCTCCTTTCCTGTGCTATGAGATTACTCTTATTAGTAATAACTTCATTTTCATCGTTATCTCTGCTGCTATTTCCAAGACCCGTCTTTTGATAGCTTCGAGCTCTACTTCTGTGAATCAACGATTTTTTCTTATTGCTCTAGGTTGATCACATAGTCCCTGTTACGTGAGTTGAAACAATCCCTTTTCCCTCCAATGATCATACATAGGTTGTCGATAACCCCTAATTTGAGCACCATTTTCATCTACCGAGCTGATCAGGTAGTAACACTCCATGACCACAGTATTAATTTGCTTGTTCTATCTACGCCGTGTGTGGTGGTCCCTTTCTGGATATCGACAGGCTGGAGCCGGACCAGAATCTCTGAGCCTGCCGGATGCAACACTGTCACCATCAATGGCTTCTATTTCATTACCAATGTTATTCACAATATTTTGTTTTTTTT
The DNA here is from genome assembly GCF_006345805.1 of Octopus sinensis. Lineage (NCBI taxonomy): Eukaryota > Metazoa > Mollusca > Cephalopoda > Octopoda > Octopodidae > Octopus > Octopus sinensis. The sequence continues at coordinate 7,515 of NW_021834324.1, forward strand.
CATTGTCACTCATATGAGGTAGCGATTACCTGGTTGCGCAATTACCAGTGTTTTTTTGTGACACCATCAGTAGATGTATCATTAATCAGGACACAGAGAGGCTCCACCAGTTTCCTTTCATTATTATTATTATTTTCATCATCTCTGATATCACTGATATTATTGTTTTTATTTTTTTGCTATTTGTGATTGATATATTAACAGACTCAGAGGTTACACAGACCTATGCAGAGTAGGGGTAGCACCAATTTCCAGTGCTGTTCTCATGGACAGCCGCATAGAAAATTATACTATTTGATCTGGCCTTCCTCAGCTATGTTCTGTCATGCAGAACGACTTTCCAGAGAGTCCATTGCTCACTTGTAATCTTCGGTGAACAGGCTCTTCTTCAGTCTTCCATCGCTGTTGTGAGTTACTGCCTTTATTTTTGTAATTGTTGTATCTATGTGCAGTAGCATCAGTGGTGGCAGTAACAGCAACAGTAGTAGGGTTGGGGGTAGTGGTAGTAGTGGTAGTTGGGCCTCAGATTCCTGTACCATCAGAAAACTCGTAGTTGTAGTATTGACAGCTGCAGCATATTATCATTATTTTTATCATTATCACCCTCACCACCACTACTATTGTTATTTCCACTATTACTATTTCCATTTATTATTAAAAGATTTTATTAAATGTTCTTTATTTTCAACTTTTGTCCTGTACATGAGATAATCGTAAATATGTAGTTGTTGAAGGAAACAGTTGTTGGAAGAGTAGCAGCTTGGTGAATAGATCAAATTCTACAGGTCTATAAATAGATTCGGCAGATGATGGGAGGTCAACCATACATAGAGACAAAAGAATTTTTGCACCCTTTGGGTCAGCAGAGATCAAATGTGTTTACTACTACCAGTAACTACTGAGAGCGCTGCCCTTGGCCTTGAAAAGGAGCAATTCATCCTGTCCTCTTTGTAATTATACTATATATATATATATATATGGCTCAGTTCACCTTTGATGATAGACCCAAATGCAAAGCTATATCCAGGTTATAAGATCAGTATAACCTGGAGATCAGTTCTCCTTAGTTTCCCGAGGATTTCTCGTTTACTTCAAGTCTTGAGACATTCATATCCGCTTGGCAGCTGATCCCTACACCAGCGCTTGACATTTTTTCCTCTTTCAGACAACAATATCTAACATATTCTGCTAACGGTTGCTGCTTTTATTGGAATGTTCCACCAGTAAACTTTATTTTCTAAATTCTGATGCTTCATGAAAGTGTAGTATCCTGTTGACATTAATTGGTGTCTTCTACACCAGAAAGGCACAGTTAACATTTTTTATTGTAACGTGGAGGTCTAGAGATAGCCTTATCGCTCTTCTTTGTCAGGTATTTATAGCTAACGCTTCTTATTGGATAACAAAGGTGTAAACTTCTAGATGAGTTGTATTGTATTTATTACAGGTCCGGTAAAGGTTACAACTCCTGTCAGTGATTCTGGTATTCTTTAGCATGCGAGATATGTACCCGTATATTAGTTTCTGCTGGCATTATGAGTATTTTTCTTCCGAGTGTAAGTCCAGCCACCCTTGGCTGTACATTCGAAGTACCTGCTTAGTGGTTCTTTGCCTAATTTCATGATTATTGGTTTTTAAATTTTGGCACAAGGACGCTGATATTACGAGGAAGGGGTAAGTCGATTACATTGACCCCCAGCACTCATCTGGTACTTATTTTATTTACCCCGAAAGGATAAAAGGCAAAGTCGACCTCGGCGAAATTTGAACTCAGAACATAAAGATTGCCGTTAAACTAGCGGTTCTGCCAGATCACCGCCTTTCATGATTATTACGTTCAGTGTTGAGTAGGCATATGGTTTATTCGTTTCTTTTCTGATCAGTAAGTGTTGCGCCAAGTGACACAATGGCTGTCTAAGATTGATCTTATGCCTCTGTCTTTATTCATCCGTTTAGCATAAGATCTTGTTACTGTCACTGTTGATATGACAGTTGTCAGTTGTTGTTTGTATCTTTCTTATCCGGATGCCCAAGAGGCGGATTCCTTGAAGGGTCCAGTCTAATATTCCATGTGTCGGTATTAGCCCTGACACAGCAAGAGCATAACGCAATATGGTTTTACTTAATCCAGACATCTCTGTCTTCTATATCTTCCGATGTCTGCTGATGTATTTTTTTTTGACACTCTAGCATTACTCATAGATCCAACATATGCAATATTCTTGTAGATTCCAGTGTATTTGTAATATTCATCACGAGTGATGGACAAGATAGATAGGCCATTAGCATCCATATTCTTTACCTGATGGACAATCTTTTCTCATTTGACTTCCAAATATGAACCCTTATCCTAACCAAATTCCATTCGTATGTTCCGCGAGAATATTGTAACCAGTTCTGTCTTTTGGTTCCATGAGTGTTTTTCGTGTACAGTTTCAGACCATCAAAAAGAAAAAAGAAAAAAAAGAAAACAGTGGATGATGTTA
>NW_021834324.1:20000-54167 GCF_006345805.1 Octopus sinensis
TTGAAACTACTGTATAAATCCCTCTGAGAGATTTAGAAATGTATTTTATATATATATATATATATATTCATGTACATCTACATATACAAATACATACATGGACATATCCATACATCCATGCATTCGTTCATTACGAAATTCAATATATATTTCAAAGATTCTCCAGGAATTTTTAAATGATAGTACGGGAACTCTTTGTTGAGTGTAAAATGTAGAATATAAAACGTAATGACGCATACGAGCAAGCAAGCGCATTGAAGCACCTGAAGGCTAATGAGACGTTCACACAAAATATATGTATAAGACATACACTTACATATATGTACACCAAGCCAGCGATATATTTACAATCTCCGCGAACTCTCTTAACTCAAAAAACTTGTCACATTGCGAGTGACTGATTTGAACTCCATTAAGAAGCACTTAAAAATATGTCCATGGAAATTTATTTACATCCATATATATTATATATATATATACATATATATATATATATATATATGTATATAAATATATATATATATAGTTAATCCAAACAAGAAAACAAAAAAACAGCAACGCAAGGATGTGGAACAAATAAAGTATTATTGGACGCTCAGGAAAGAAGGGAAACAAAATATATACATCTATATAGAAAGATAGATAGATAGATAGATAGATATAGATAGATAGATAGATAGATAGATAGATAGATAGATAGATAGATGTATATATATATATATATATATAATATATATATATATATATATATAGATATATATATGTATATGCATATACATATATATATATAATATATATATATATCTATATAATGTATATATATATATTATATTCATGTGTACATATATTACATACACCAGCCGACCCTCATGCTTGGGCAATTCTAACGTTCAGAGAATATCAGACAAATATATGACAATCCACGTTAAGTGACAGCAAGTTCTCACAACATGGGCGTGAGCTGCAAGGAAAATATAGAAAGTAATAGATTTCATGACTGTTATAATCCTATGTACCGAGGTTACACGTATACACACAAAGTGTGTCTTTTAAAATATATTTATATACAGGTACATGTTTGTGTATGTGTATGCGTGTATACGCATGTACATATAATTAAAGTGAGAATTTACAGAAAACAAAAGATGAAGATGGCTGTGTAAACAACAAGCAGATGTATTAGTTTAACGCTCGGGAAGTGAGAAAGTCTTTTACGTTTCGAGCCTACGTTCTTCGACAGAAAGAAACACAGAAAAATAAACAGGGAGAGATTATAGAAAAAGGTTTCGTGGCTAATGATACATGTATGTATATATTTATTGAAGCATGTATATATGCTGAAGTACGTGGCTTGGTAGTTAGGGGCTGTTGGAACTCAAGACCGTAAGATTGCGGTTTCGATCCCTGGACCAAGCGATGCATTGTGTTCTTGAGCAAAACACTTCATCTAACGTTGCTCCAGTCCAGTCAGCTGGCAAAAATGAGTAATCCTGCTATGGACCGTCGTCCATCCAAGAAGGGCACGGAATGTATGCACCACCGAATTCGGAAAACAAGCTTCATGAGCCTATGACTCGTGAACAACTTTGACCCTTTTTGCCATGCATATATATATATATATATATATATATATATATGTATATATATATATATCTTATGCACACAGTCAACAACACACTCACCTATACGTATTATGTATGTTTGTATGTACGTATGTATACACGCACCGCCGAACTCACACCAGTATAGATTCATTTATAGTAACTTGCGTCAATCCACCATATGCAAGCAAACTGCACATAACTACTTCGACTGAACACCTCAACCCAGAAACAGCTGTATAGGACTACTTGTTCTCTCCACCCACTTTCTTGCGAGGTTTTGACTAGTACTTTCACAGATTATACTTACCTATCGAGGCTGAACCATCACAAAGGACCAATCAAATTCTCCTCTATCTTATCAACGGCATTAATGTACGGATTTCCTATATTTGTACTTGTCTTTGCGGAATCACTATCAAATTTCACTCTGCAGATTCTCTCGGTTTTCTGCTAAATTTATCAATTGTTGTGCTCCCTTTTGTATAAGCATGTTATATAAATGACTCGACGCCTTGCAATCTGGAAACAACAACAATGTTATCAGGTTGAACTGATTCTAAAGGAAAGCTAAGTTAAAGGAAGATATGGTGCCACGTTTTAAAGCAGTTTATCGGGATGTATTCATACTCCAGCATATTTGTCTCTGCACGCACGCAGAGAAACACATGCAAGATAAGGTATCATTTGCCACATTAACCCACCAGTGACAATCTACCAACAGTGAAAGGAAATAATGTAAAACGAATGGTGGCATCAGTGGAATCCATTGACGCAGTGATCGATGACATCACCCACTCTTTCTCTCTCTTTCTTTCTTTGTTTCTTTCGCTTTCTCTCTCTCTCTCTCTCACTCTCTCTTTATTTCTCTTTCTCTCTCACAATTTTTATTATTTCTATGACGTGGTTGATGTACTATACAAAGTGATGGATATATCACTCTGAGAGGTTATGATAGGTGATGAAAGGAAACGTATAGATTACATACACAGTTATTCTTACATTGCCTCTCCTTGTGCTGGATCTTCAACTCCTTGACTCCTAGGGTGCCACTGTTACATACGGTGTGTCTTGGGACATTTTTAGATTTAGTGAAGTCCGTTCCCCTTTATGTTTAGCCGCAGCCAGTTTCTTCCGACAGAAAAAGTTAACAAATGACACACAGGTATCGACCCAAGTACAGCACTCTTACTCTATTTATTGACGTAGAAACGATAAAATACAGAACTACCCTCGGTGCGATTCGAACCCTGAGTGCAGAGAGCCGGAATATCTGACTGTTATTGTTCCCCCCTTCTAAGACGCTGTGAGACATAATGTCTTGTCTCATACTTCTGTTTTATATAACTCTCTTCCTTGTGTTTGTTTCTATAATGAACATAACCCCATTTCTTTCACAACTTTTAATAAAGCCATGGTTTGTTTTGTTTTTGGGTGGGGGTTCACCTTTTTATTTTTGTGACTCCCAAGCGGTTGCTTGGGGCCTGTTCTATTGCTGGTTACTTTCCTCCGAAGCAGAACAGAGATTACTACTACTACTACTACTACTACTACTACTACTACTTACTACTACTTCTTCTTCTTCTTCTTCTTCTTCTTCTTCTTCTTCTTCTTCTCTACTACTACTACTACTACTACTACTACTTCTTTTCTTCTTCTTCTTCTTCTTCTTCTACTACTACTACTACTACTACTACTGATAATAATAATAATAATAATAATAATAATAATAATAATAATAATGATAACAACAACAACAACAACAACAACAACAACAACAACAATAATAATAATAATAATAATAATAATAATAATAATAATAATGGACGTGGTCAATAAGGAGTGTAGACGTGATACCAATGGGAATTAATGCTCTTGGAAATATCAGCACTCAACTACCAACATGGCTGAAAAAGATCGGTGCAAGTGTGAAGGTAGAACTCCTACAAAAATCAGCATTGCTTGGAACTGCAATTCTTCGCAGGGTTCTTGAAGCATGACCGGTAAACAAGTGTCCTCTCAGTCTGCGCTGGATGTGGTCAACTGACACTTCCCGTCATACCCAGCAAAATAATCTGTGATTTTTCATCACATGATGATGATAATGTCTTCTACTATAGCCTCAGGCCGACCAAAGCCTTGTGAGTGGATTTGGTAGACGAAAACTGAAAGAAGCGCGTCATATATATATATGTATATATATATATATATATATATGCATGTATGTGTATACGTTTGTGCGTCTGTGTTTGCCCTACCAGCATCGCTTGAGAACCTATGCTGGTGTGTTTACGTCCCCGTAACTTAGCGGTTCGGCAAGAGAGACTGACAGAATAAGTACTAGGCTTACAAAGAATAAGTCCTGGGGTCGATTTGCTCGACTAAAGGCGGTGCTCCAGCATGGCTACAGTCAAATGACTGAAAAGGTAAAAGAATATAAGAGTAAAAGAGTATAGTATGTAAAATATATGATCACATGACTAATGCAGTCCTTCTAATACAGGAAAACCTCAAACTAAGACACATCAGGGAAGCCCACAGATCTAGGGACCCCCTGACAACGAAAGGCATGAACCCTCACCTAAATATTCTCTAATCTACAGGCGTATGGTTAAACAACTAGAAGGGGGTGAGCTGGCAGACTCGTTACTCTGCCGGGAGAAATGCTTAGTGGTATTTCATCTGTCCTTACGTTCTGAGTTCAAATTCCGCCTTGGTCGACTTTTCCTTTCATCCTTCTGGGGGTCGATAAAATAAGTACCAGTTGAGTACTGGGGATCGTTCTAATCGACTTATCCCTTCCCCTAAAATTTCAGGCCTTGTGGCTATAATAGGAAGGATTATTCTGGTAGCAACTGAAATCTCTCAAAAATGGAATCAGATAAACAAGTTCTGTTGCTGCTTTTGGTTGAAACATTCCTTATGCATGAGAACTCTTAGAGCCAATTTGGTATTGTACGTTAAAGAAATGATAGATTTCATGTTCTACAGCTAAACAGCAAACTGCTTCTCCCCCCCTCTTTCTCTCTCTGTCTTTCTTCTTTCTTTCTTTCTTTTTTTTTCTTTCTTTTTTTCTTTCTTTCTTTCTGTCTTTCTTTTTATCTCTCATGCTACGCAGTTTTTAATTTCCGGAAGATGAATTGATATTCCTGTAGCTTTCGTCCTCTTCGAGTCAGTTCTGCTGCTAGGTAACTCTATTAAAATGTGAAACCAAGAATTCAAGTGGGTTTTTTTTTGTCTTTTGTTGTTACTATTGTTGTTATTGTTGTTGTTGCTGCTGTTGCTGCTGTTGTTGCTGTTGCTGTTGAGCGAACGGTCTTCGTCCCAGAGCTCGCAAGATGGGAGAGTCCGAAATGTGGTCTCTCGCTATTCGCAAGACCCGCACAAGAGAAAGCTGGTCAACCCCCGACACCGAGAGCATCGACGGATGGATGAATGCGCATCCAGGCTCAGCGGTTGCGTAGGAAGTCGGGGACAAGAAACAGGAAGAAAGAGTGAGAGAAAGTCGGAGCGAAAGAGTACAACAGGGGTCGCCACCACCCCCTGCCGGAGCCTCGTGGAGCTTTAGGTATTTTCGCTCAATAAACACACACAACGCCCGGTCTGGGAATCGAAACCGCGATCCTCCGAACACGAGTCCGCTGCCCTAACCATTGGGCCATTGCGCCTCCACTGCTGCTGCTGTTTTTATTGTGCTTTTGTGGTTTAACCCTGATTCAGGAGATTTACGATGAAAGATATTCCAGCCGTGATCATCTTGCCCTTTAGTACCTCAGATTCAAGGTGAGTGGGATATTGAGGAAGATTTGACTGTTAGTTCTAGCAAGTCACGCAGTCTTCCTCGTAGGCTGGAAGGCAAATAGTGAAAAACTGGTGAATTATAAGACACTTTAGAGAGAAAGTCTCTGTCCTTTCTGTTATAAGCTTGTTGTATCTTGTAGTATCTCTTCCGGATCTCTAAGTGTCATATTCTTGCCTGCCTGTGCGTGTGTGTGCACTTGTGTAAGTGTGTGTTTGTCTCCAGTGCCAAAAAATACTGTCGCCAAAAGAGACTGGATGTTTAGTAAGACGTGCCAAATACTCAGCGTCTAGACTGCGGCGCCCAATCGTCTTATCCTGCTTTCTTTTGAGTCCTCATGAGAAGTCAGTATCATTAAAGAAACCCTGAATTTCCAACTTCGAAGTCATTTTAGTATAAAAAGTTGTCATCATAGGCACAGGAGTGGCTGTGTTGTAAGTAGCTTGCTTACCATCCACATGGTTCCGGGTTCAGTCCCACTGCGTGGCACATTGGGCAAGTGTCTTCTACTATAGCTTCGCGCCGACCAAAGCCTTGTGAATGGATTTGGTAGACGGAAACTGAAAGAAGCCCGTCGTATATATATATGTATATATATGTGTATATCTATGTGTATGCATATATTTGTGTGTCTATGTTTGTCCCCCAACATCGCTTGACAACCGATGTTGGTGTGTTTACGTCCCCGTAACAAGCGGTTCGGCAAAAGAAGACCGACAGAATAAGTACTAGGCTTACAAAGAATAAGTTCTGGGGTCGATTTGCTCGACTAAAGGCGGTGCTCCAGTATGCCCGTAGTCAAATGACTGCAACAAGTAAAAGAGTAAAAAGAGAGAGTATCATGCTAATACCATTTGTTACTACTGTTACTGTTGAGCGAACGGTCTTCGTCCCAGAGCTCGCAAGATGGGAGAAGTCCGAAACGTGGTCCTTTGTTATTCATAAGACTCGCAGAAGAGAAAGCAGGTCAATCCCCGACACTGAGAGCATCGACGGATGGCTGAATGCGCATCCATGCTCAGCGGTTGCGTAGGAAGTCGGGCACAAGAAACAGGAAGAAAGAGTGAGAGAAAGTTGGAGCGAAAGAGTACAACAGGGGTCGCCACCATCCCCTGCCGGAGCCTCGTGGAGCTTTAGGTGTTTTCGCTCAATAAGCACACACAACGCCCGGTCTGGGAATCGAAACCGCGATCCTCTGTTGCGCCTCTACTTGTTACTGCTGTATGCCCTTCGCTACTATTCTTTTACGATTCAATTGTGCATAATTCAATAAATTCACTTCAACGTTAACAAATGAATTTTATCAATGATCTATAAATTTATATCAAAATCTATAAAATTATTTCAATGCTTGTGAATTTATACAACGATCCTAAATGTATTTCGACGCTTATAAATATATTTAAACACCTACAAACGTATTCCAATGTCTTTTAAATTATTTCAAAAGTCATAAATATATTTCAACACTCATAAAGCATATTTCGACGCTTATAAATATATTTAAACGCCTATAAATGTATTCCAATGTCTATTAAATTATTTCAAAACCCATAAATGTAATTCAACACCTGTAAATGTATTTCAATGCTCGTAAATGTATTTCGATACCCATAAATATATTTCAAAGCATATAAATACATTTGAACATCTATAAATATATTTTAATGCCTATAAATGTATTTCATAGCTTATATATTGATTTTCAGTGTTCAATGCTTATAAAATTCAACACTCAAATATATATCAATGTCTACAAATGAACTTTAAAGCCTTTTAAAGCAATGCCTCTAACTGTATTCCAAATTGTGCAGCTGCATTTCAATACTTAAACACTTAACGATAACATTTAGATGCCTTTTCGTCTTACCCACAATGAAAGATTGTTAAAATAATGGTTTCAAATTTTGCCACAAGGGCAGCAATTTTGGGGTTAGGAGTGAGTCGATTACATTGACCCAGTACTCAACTGGTACTTATTTTACTGACCCCCGAAAAGATGAAAGTAAAATCGACTTCGACGGAATTTGAACTCAGATCGGAACGACGGGCGAAATACTACTAAACATTTCGTCCAGCGTGCTAACGATTCTGCCAGCTCGCTGCCTTAATAATAATGATAATAATAATAATAATAATTTCTACTATAGGCACAGGGCCTGATATTTGGGGCAGGGATATAGTCCTTTACATCGACCGCGGTACACAACTGGTACGTATTTTATCGACCCCCGAGAGGATAAAAAGCAAAGTCGACCTCGGCGGAATTTGAACTAAGACCGGAGCGAAACAACGCAAAGCTTTTCGTCCAGTGTACTAACGATTCTGCCAGCGCGCCGCCTTAAAGACTGATAAAATAATCAACCAAAAACTATGATCGATATAGCGTGCCTGTGTGGTAAAAAAGTTTGCTTCACAACTGCGAGGTTCCGGGTTCAGTCCTAGTGCGTGGCACCTTGAGCAAGTGTCTTCCACTGTAGCCCCGGGCCGACCAAAATCTTGTAAGCGGTTTCGATAGACGAGAACTGAGAGAAATCCTGCTTCTGTATGTGTGCGTGTCTGTGTGCACATCTTTGTATTTGCATTTGTCAGCGCCCCCGCTTGACAACGGCTGTTGGTTTGTTTATGTTCCTGTAAGTTAGCAGTTCGGCAAAAATCACCGATAAAATAAATACCAAGCTTTATAAAATAAGTATTGGGACCAATATTTGGAACCCAAAGGCGACGAGCTGGCAGGAACGTTAGCGCGCCGGGCAAAATGCTTAGCGGTATTTTGTCTGTTTTTACGTTCCGAGTTCAAATTCCGCCGAGGTTGACTTTACCTTTCATCCTTTCGGGGTCGATAAATTAAGTACCAGTTACGCACTGGGATCGATATAATCGACTTAATCCGTTTGTCTGTCCTTGTTTGTCGTCTCTGTGTTTAGCCCCTTGTGGGTAGTAAAGAAATAGGTATTTCGTCTGGCTTCACGTTCCGAGTTCAAATTCCGCCGAGGTTGACTTTACCTTTCATCCTTTCGAGGTCGATAAATTAAGCACCATTTGCGTACTTATACCTAGAGTAGAAGAGAATGTCTGGAACCCAGTGTATGGTACAAGTAAAATAAGATTCACTCCCTCATAAAATAAGGAGCTTTCTACTTAAGTTAGAAACCTTCTTTATTGAAGAGAAATCGGAAGGTGACAAAGTTGGCAAGATCGTCAGCTTGTCGCTAAGCCCCATAGCTGTATTTGCTTTGGCGCTTTATGCTCGAAGTTCAAATCCAGCAAAGTTCGATTTTGCTTTTCGTCTTTTCAGAGTTGGTAAAGTAAGTACCAGCTGTGCACTGAGGTCGATGCAATCGACTTGCCCACTCCCCTGAAAATTGAGGCCATACCAAAATTTGAAACCATTAATATTAAATAGTGGATTAGCAATATCGATAAAGAAGCGAACAAAATGCCTTGAGATATTTAATTACCCGCAGATTTCAAATCTTTCTGGGGATATTTTTGCCTTTCAAACTTACGAAGTCGATAAAATAAGGTACTTTTTTAATACAGAAATCGATATTATTAAATGTAGCGACCTTGCTTTAAATGTTTACGACGCCATGCTTATGGTAGAAATCGCATTTAAAAAAAAATATTATGCTGGGTTTAGTAGCCCAATATTAGGTAAGTTGACGGGATTTTCTGTGTTACTTTCTCTTGAAAATCTATTCAAAATCTGTTGCTACTCTCAGTGCCAAATGCTTAAGATCCTTAACAATGTCTTGGAAATAACTGTGAAGTTACCAAAGCTATGTTCAATACCGTGCAAGATGGATTCTGGATATAATTGCATTCATCTACGTTTCCAGAGCAGGTAGCAAAATCGTCTGCTGGGACAACTAGGACCGACTCCAAATCAGAAGGGTAAATAATTTAACGAATCGAGAATTCTCCAAAAATTAACATTTTTACCATTGAAGCTAAAAACGGTCTGTCTCGGGACTACAGACAGCTGTGGAAACATGTTTCTACTCAGTAAATGTCATCGTGTGCACGTGTTTATCTGTGTTATAGACTCTCTGAAAGATTGATAGATCGATCGGTCGATAGATAGATGGATGGATGGATAGACAGACAGACAGACAGACAGACGACAGACAGACAGATAGATAGATAGATAGATAGATAGATAGATAGATAGATAGATAGATAGATAGATAGATAGATACATACATACATACATACATACATACATACATACATTGCCAAATATGAATTTGCAGAAAATTTACATGGAATCCATTATAGAAGTCCTGTCGTGTTGATGTTGTGGTGTGTATGCACCCCTAAGAATTTCGATGTTGCAACTTGACTCCAAGTGACAGAATCTGCAACTCATGGCAAAACCTTGGCCTTGAGATCGGCGTTAAAGGGTAAGATTTTGGCAACACAATTTGTCTTTTGTTTTGGAATATGGATTCTCAGTAAGGCGGTGAGTTGGCAGAACCGTTAGCACGCCGGGCGAAATTCTTAGCGTTATTTCGTCTGTCGTTACGTTGTGAGTTCAAATTCCGCCGAGGTCGACTTTGCCTTTCATCCTTTTCGGGTCGATAAATTAAGTACCAGTTACGCACTGAGGTCGATGTTATCGACTTAGTACCTATGTCTGTCCTTGTTTGTCCCCGGATAATAAAGAAATAGGTATTTCGTCTGCAGTTACGTTCTGAGTTCAAATTCTGCCGAGGTCGACTTTACTTTTCATCCTTTCGGGATCGATTAAATAAGTGCCAGTTACGCACTGGGATCGATGTAATCGACTTAATCCCTTTGTCTGTTCATGTTTGTCCCCTCTTATGTTTAGCCCTCCATGTATATATAAAAAAAAAAAATATTGATTCTCTGTCGAATATGTTGCTGGATTTTAGGATCGTAAGCCTATGTCTGCCGTTCCTTGCAGACACACACAAACACACCCTTCACACGCACACGCACAAGCACAAACGTACATACACACACACATTTACAAAAAAAGGTAAGTATGTATGTACATATTCTCTCTTCCTTTTATTCTTTCATTTGTTTCAGTCATTTGACTGCGGCCATGCTGAAGCACCGCCTTTACTCGAGCAAAGCGACCCCATGTCTTATTCTTTGCGAACCTAGTACTTATTCTATCGGTCTATTTTGCCGAAACGCTAAGTTACGAGGACGTAAACACATTAGCTTCGGTTGTCAAACCATTTCTTACGACAGGTCGTAGTAGTAGTAGTAGTAGTAGTAGTAGTAGTAGTAGTAGTAGTTATAGTGGTAGTGGTGGTGGTGGTGGCGGGCACATCGGCGTTCAGATCTAAGCATCTGTTCGAGTACTAAAACACACACACACACACACACACATACACACACACACACACACTCACACACACACACACACAAAAAGACATATACTACACGGAAGTCGTTAAGGAAAGTTAACAACAACAAAAATAGAGCTGTAAAACACGCTAAAATGACTGACAGACAAAACGTAACAATAAAACCAAAGTGGGTTGGGCAAAGACTAATCGAGGCAAATGACGGTAAAGGCAAACGGAGACATCGAGGGTGGCGCAATGAAGTGGTGCTGGGAGGAGCATGGTAAAAGGGAGAACTATATAGAAATTATAGCGGGAAGGAGACATAACAATAGTTATAGTTATAATCTGTGTGAGAAATGGGCGTGCACGAAATAGTGGTGGGTGGGTTAAATTAAAGAAATGGAGTAAAATACAAATAAATTTTGAATATATATTTATCGCTATATATATATATATATACAAGGTGCTATTAAGTTAGACATGACCTGGGCCAAACTTTGGTCGAATGATCTAAGTTTTTATCAAAGTTTATAAATGTATATACAGGCGCTGGCGTGGCTGTGTGGTAAGTAGCTTACTTACCAACCACATGGTTTCGGATTCAGTCCCGCTGCGTGGCACCTTGGGCAAGTGTCTTCTATTTTAGCCTCGGGCCGACCAAAGCCTTGTGAGTAGATTTGGTAGAAGGAAACTAAAAGAACCCCAATATGAGATCACCATATCGCGCATGTAGCTGGTGTACCTTTATCACATGGGTAGTCATGGTGATTATAATGGGCTTCGTATATTTTACCCCAATGCCACTTTGATGGCATGCATTGCTTTCTCACTCAATAATAATAACAACAGCAACAACAGTAATAATAATAATAATAATAATAATAATAATAATAATAATAATAACAATAATAATAATGCCCCTTTGACCCACGAATTGTGAAGAAGGAAGACGAAAATATAGATAGATAGATAGATACAACCGTCTTAAGTACGAAATAGCCCGGCTATGGAAAATGAAGAATGTGAAGATAATACCAATTATTGTTGGGTCGTTGGGAACTGTATCAGAAGGCATCAAGAGGAATATAAAGGAAATTGGAATAGAGTGCCCATTAGAACTGTTACAAAAGTTTTGCCTCCTGAGCACGGCCAGAACAACCAGGAAAATATTAGATAGCTTAAAAGAATGAATAACATGGTACCGTAGGCTGCATGTAGCAACAGGCAGTGGCTCTCAGGGCTTCTGATCTTAACTGATTGTACATTGTACAATCATGTACATTGTTTTTCCCTGGTATAAAAGATGAGCTACAGCAAATATTCTGCTCAATACCACAGATTTGCTTGTCAGTTGTTTGACCTTAAACAATTGAGCATGTCCCTTAGTGGCTGACGATATGTGCATCTCTGGTCACGAGCAGAAGTTGAGGGGGAGCACCATATCCATGTGTTGAGATGGATTCTTTGGGGTTTGGATAATTTACCTTTGGAAACATGAGTGTTTCGTTCATCATCCTTTAGCAAACCTTATACAGGGAACTTTTGAGTCGGATGGGTTACTTGACCAGAAGAAAATTCTAACTGGGTCCCACCTGCAAGGTCATGTGCTGTTTATCTTGATATAAGATCATCATGTTGCGCACATATGGTAGTGATGCATGTGCCTTGTGTACCTTTATCACACGGGTAGTCATATTTTACCCCAGTGTCACTTTGATGGCATGCACTGCTCTCTCACTCAATAATAATAATAATAATAATAATAATAATAAAATAATAATAATAATATTTTCCATTATAAGTGCAAGGTTCTGAAATTTTGAGGAAGGGGATAGACGATTTCATGGACCCCATTGCTGATATTACTATTTATTTTATCAACCCTGACAGAATGAAAGGCAAAGTCGACCTCGGCAGAATTTGAACTCAGAACGTCAAGGCGGAAGAAATGCCGCTAAGCATTTTGTTCGGCGCGGTAACGATTCGGCCAGCTTGCCACCTTAATGATAATAATTGCTTAATTTTTGTCGTGGGACGGGTTGAGTCGATCACATCGGTCACAGTGTTTGAAAATTAAACTCAGAAAGACTCGTTTCTACCAATAGATAAGGCGATTGAATCTTGTTGCTTTGCTTTTAATACTTACATGATACCGAAGACAAGGTTTGCGGTTTCTCATATGCCAAATTCCTGGAAAATAAACTCATTTAATTCCATTCAAGATTTCTTTTAATCACAGCTCAGACATACAATTGTTGGTTGGTTGTGCATTGCAATATCTGCTTCAAGTTGTTGCCTGGCATTATTAAAAAAGTAAAATTTAATTAAATGAAAAAAACAACAAAAACAATTGTAACACATGAAGGAGAAGTAACATACGTTATTGCCACAGATATATGTGACACTGGCGTATCTAAAAACACAGTATTCGGCTTCGCGGCTTTGCTGAAAAGAATAAAAATTTTTTAACTTCGACATAAAAAAATCCAAGTTATAAAGTGACGGGTGGCGGGTTGTGGGCAGAGTAGATGAAATTGACCATAATATCATTAAACTTTGCCAATCACAAATCGATAATATCGGTTTCAAATTTTGGCACAAGAGCAGAAATTACGGGGAGGGTTGGAGGATTAAGTCGATTAAATCGACCCCAGTGCTCAACTGGTATTTAATTTATCGACCCTGAAAGGATGAAAGACAAAACCGATGGGTATACTGGGCTTTGTATATTTTACCCCAGTGTCACTTTGATGGCATGCACTGCTCTCTCATTCAATAATAATAATAATAATATTTTCTACTATAAGTGCAAGGGTCTGAAATTTTGAGTAAGGGGTTAGACGATTTCGTGGACCCCATTGCTGATGTTATTACTTATTTTATCAACCCTGACAGGATGAAAGGCAAAACTGACCTCGGCGGAATTTGAACTCAGAATGTAAAGACGGACAAAATGCCGCTAAGCATTCTACCCGACGTGTTAACGATTCTGTCAGCCTATCGCCTTAGGATAATCGATAATATTGCTCAGCACTCAACCGGTTCTTTATTTTATCGATTTTTGGAACAATAGCACGCAAAGAACTCATAGCATAAAGGGCAATAACTACAATACTGTAAGGTATATTTGTTCGCCGCTCTACCGGTTCTACTGATCTGTTATCCTGTTTATCAACAAGTTAATTTCACACTTTGCTACAGGGTCATAATTGCGCGTAAGTGATTTGGTGAAATCGATTTTTAATCGAAATCATTATTTGGTTTGTACATCTTTCATTCACCCCACGACAGGATTAAAAGTAAAATCTACTCTGACTGGATTTCTACATAATAAATATTTATCTTATTATTATATTACATTACAATGAGCCGATCGTTGGCACACACCGGGAGAAATTCTAAGCAGTATTTCATATGACTTTACGTTCTGAGTTCAAATTCCACCGAGGTCGACTTTGGCTTTCATCCTTTCGGGGTCGATGAATTAAGTACCAGTTACGCTCTGGAAGTCGATGTAATCGACTAGCCCCTTATCCCTAAAATTTTCAAGGCCATGTGCGTGGAGTAGAAACAAATATTATATTGCATTATAAGGCGGCGAACTGGCAGAAACGTTAGCACGCCGGAAGAAATGCTTAGCCCTATTTCGTCCACCTTGACGTTCTGAGTTCAAATTCCGCCTAGGTCGACTTTGCCTTTCATCCTTTCGGGGTCGATGAATTAAGTACCAGTTGCATACTTGGGTCGATCTAATCGACTGCCCCCACCCTTTCACAAAATTTCAAGCCTTGTACCTTTAGTAGAAAGGATTATTAAATTACATTATTCTTTTCTACTCTAGGCACAACACCCGAAATTTTGGTGGGGGCGGGGAGCAATCGATTAGATCGACTCCAGTACGCAACTGGTACTTAATTTATCGACCCCGAAAGGATGAAAGGCAAAGTCGACCTCGGCGGAATTTGCACTCAGAACTTAAAGACAGACGAAATCCCGCAAAGCTTTTCTCCCGGCGTGTGCTAACGATTCTGCCAGCTCGCCGCCTTTATTATATTACATTATTAACATAATGAAAATACTAGTAAATTGGCAAAACGGCTGCCGCGTCTAACAAAGTGCTTATCGGTATTTCTGCCAGCTCGGTGCTGAGCTAGCAGTATTTCGTCTGCCGTTATGTTCTGAGTTCAAATTCCGTCGAGGTCGACTTTGTCTTTCATCCTTTCGGGGTCGATTAAATAAGTACCAGTTACGCACTGGGGTCGATATAATCGACTTAATCCGTTTGTCTGTCCTTGTTTGTCCTCTCAGTGTTTAGCCCCTTGTGGGTAGTAAAGAAATAGGTATTTCTTTGGGCTCTTTACCTGCTAAATTCAAATCACACCAAGGGCAACTTTGGCTTTCAGCTTTTCGAGATTAATAAAGTACCAGTCAAGTACTGTGGTTGGTATAATCGAAATAGCTCTCCCCTCAAAACTGGCATTCCTGTGCCAAGATTAGAAAGAATTGACACCATAAAAGCTGCTCTTTTTAATTTAGAATTCATTTTGACCAGCAAGGTCGAGAAGAAAAGTATATTGATTTCTCTTTCCTCTATCTCTTTTACTTGTTTCAGTCATTTGACTGCGGCCATGCTGGAGCACTGCCTTTAGTCGAGTAAATCGACCCCGAGGCTTATTCTTTGTAAGCCTAGTACTTATTCTATCGGTCTCTTTTGCCGAACCGCTAATTTACGGGGACGTAAACACACCAACCTCGGTTGTCAAACACAGACACACAAACATATACACATACATATATATATATATATATATATATATATATATATATATATATATATATATATATATACATGTATACGACGGGCTTCTTTCAGTTTCCGTCTACCAAATCCACTCACAAGGCTTTGGTCGGCCCGAGGCTATAGTAGAAGACACTTGCCCAATGTGCCACGCAGTGGGACTGAACCCGGAACCATGTGGTTCGTAAGCAAGCTACTTATCACACAGCCACTCCTACGCCTATCTGTTTACATTATTTACATTATTTATATTTGACGGATAGTTGTCCTCATCTTGTTTGTTGTTAACACAATGTTTCGGCTGATATACCTTCCAGCCTTCATCAGGTGTCTTGGGGAAATTTCGAACCTGGCTTCTCATTCCTAAGGTATTTTTCGATGTTGTCGTTGTTGTTGTTGTTGTTGTTGTTATTATTATTATTATTATTATTATTATTATTATTATTATTATTAAAGGAGAAAAGGGCTCTCTACCCCTTTTTGACCAGTCTCCCGTGGTTTTTATGGTTTTTTCCACGAGTAGCCTTTCGAAGCGCCTCCCCCCTATTGGGAGTTTTTACTTGTTATATTTTTGTTGTTATATTGCATTTTTACACGGACTTCTCAAACGGACAAAACCCTTTTGTAACTTTCGTCCTTTATTTTGTCCTTACACGTTTTATTTGATTTTTGTTAGCCCTTGTGGCCAATAAACGAATTAATTATTATTATTATTATTAGTAGTAGTAGTAGTAGTAGTAGTAGTAGCAGTAGTAGTAGTAGTAGTAGTAGTAGTAGTAGTAGTAGTAGTAGTAGTATTGTGTTAACAACAGACAAGTTGAGGGCAAATATCCGTCAAATGTAAATAATGTAAATAATGTACATAATTCCCCATCTTTTAAATATAGAACTGTAATACCTGTTTGTTTGTAATTACTGTAGTTGAGGACATAAAGGACATCAAAAGTACATTTTCTTCTTCATTTTTTTTTCTTAATTTTAAATGGGCAGAAAAGTAGAAAAGTGATCTAGGAGTTGTACATTTCGTCATAGAACATGTGTGTGTGTGTGTGTGTGTGTGTGATCTGTGTGATTTTAACGTAATGTAAAATAGATTATTTTCTTAAGGCATTTATGAATGATTTCATTACGAAAAAGAAAAACAACAAATAAATGAAAATAAAGATATTTTTATACTACAAAAACAAATATTATGTTAGTTTTGTATAAATATGTTTATTTAACAAGTGTGTGTGTGTGTGTGTGTGTGAGTGTTTGTGTGTGTGAGTGTTTATGTGTGTGTGAGTGTTTATGAGTGTGCGAGTGCATATTTAATTGCATACACGTATATATACTTATGTGTATATATATATATATATGTGTGTGTGTGTGTGTGTGTGTATGTATGTATATAAAATTTGATTTTGTTTTTTTTTTTTCATTTTTATGACAGATTTAGATGTTGCAAGTGAGAGGAGTCAAGGATCAAATGTTTCCATCAAACCAAGAAACGAGTCGACAAGCAATAAAAAAATATGGTGACGATGGCGAGAAGTGCGCGCATGCGCGCGCGTGTCTTATAGAGAAGTGCGCATGTATGAGTACATGTATGTATATTTGTCGATGTATATATGTGCGTGTGTGCTTATAAGGATATGCGTTTGTGTGTGTGTGTGTGTGTGTATGTGTGTGTATGTGTGTGTGTGTGTGTGTGTGTGCCAACGTGCATGCCTGTATGTTTGTGCGACTGTTATAAACGAACTCTGGTTAAAACGCCATATCGACGAAAAAGCAAGAGAAAGTAAATAAATAAATGAAAGAAAAAGAACGACAGAGGAGGAGGAGGAGGTTAGAGGAAACAACAAAACAGAAGAGAGGGTGAGGTGTGGGAGGAGGAAAAGAAGAGGACAAAGGAGGAGGAAAAAGCAAGAAGTAGGAGGAGGTGAAGAAGAATTTAAGAGCCGCTACCAGTTTGAGGCAGCGACGGAGAGACTAGAACAGAAGGAGAGAGAAGGAAGGTGAGAAGAAGGAGGAGGAGTAAGAAACATAAGTGGAAGGAGGAAAGAGGAGGAGTCAATGCAAAGCTGTTTCTCATGTTTTTTTTCGTTTCTTTCTTTCACGCTAAAATAAGGGGGAAAGGCAGAGGTTGTCAGTCTGTGGGTAAAATTATGATAATGTGATAGGAAATGGGCGTGGTTTACATGGGATAGATTAGAAGCATCGTAAAAGAACGGATATGCTCGACGTTTATTGTTTGCTGTTGTTGTTGTTGCTTCTGCTGTTGATGTTGCTATTGTTGTTGCTGCTGTTACTGGTGGTGTTGTTGTTGCTGTGGTTCACTGTAAGTAGTAGTGGTGGGAGGAGATGGAAGATGTGAGGGTGAGAAGCGATTGCTAGAGAAAGGGAAGAAACAAGGAAGCGAAAGAGAGGTAGGGGGATAGGAGTCGGTAAACGTGAGAGAGAGAGGGAGAAGGACAGAGACTAAACTTGAAAGGAGGAGAAGGAAGAGAGAAAGAGAGGCAGACAGACAAAGTGAGAGAGAGAGAGAGAGAGATGAAGAGAGGTAAGGAGGGGTTTTGATTGACGTGACGTTGATGTATTTGTACATGTATGAACCAAGAGAAAGTAAGACAAGAGAGAGAGAGAGGGAATAAAGAGAAAGAGAGAAAGTTGGGACAAGACGGAGGAAGGGGAGGAAGAAAACGAAAGAAAGATGAACTAAATGCGATAAAATTGATTAACTACGATGTGTGCATGTATGTGTATGTTGTGTGTGTGTGTGTGTGTGTGTGTGTGTGTGCGTGTTCATGTGTATGCTCTGTGTGTGTGTATGTGTGTAAATGTTACTCCAAGGCTAGACTGCGTGATGTTGGTATGTGTTCATGCAGTGTGTGAGTATATATATATATATAAGTGTATGTGTGCTTGTGTTTGTAAGGAGATTTGTGTGTTTGAAAAAATGAATAAATAAAAGAAATAACAAACTAAATAGATTAGTTAATAAATAAATAAATAAAAACTTCCGGGTATATCGGAGTCGGATATAGTCAGAGCAACGTCACTTCCGGGGATGGGACAGGTTTTTCGTTGATTGCTAAGGTAGAAGTCAGTACTTACTGACGACTGACAGCTGCAGGGAGAGAGAGTGGGGAGGATGGCGGAGAGAGAGACGAGAGAGACGGAGAGAGAGAGAAAGACAGACAGACAGATAGATAGATAGATAGATAGATAGATAGATAGATAGATAGATAGATAGATAGATGGATGGATGGATGGATGGATAGATAGATAGATAGATAGATAGATAGATAGATAGATAGACAGACAGACAGATAGATAGATAGACAGACAGACAGATAGATAGATAGATAGATAGACAGACAGACAGATAGATAGATAGACAGACAGATAGATAGATAGATAGATAGATAGATAGACAGACAGACAGACAGACAGACAGATAGATAGATAGATAGTTTATTGGCTGGTTGTTGTCGTTTAGCCCTGGTCCAAATATTATCCAGCAGACATTTGATCAACGGCATGCCATCCATGCCCAGCCCGTTTCATTAGGAGTATCAAGGAATACATTATCTAACTTATTATTTTTGTCGTTTGCTTTTTTTTTCTAGTCGGTTTTTAATTTTTAGGCTATTATTTGAAGGGAGAATTGGTTACTATTTCTAGAAGTCGACCAGCCACGATGAAACGAAAATAAGCATTTTTTCAGACAGGTTGTGAGAGGGAATTAGGCAGGAAGGAAACTAAAGGTAGTATGAGTCGAATAAGCCCTTTCTACTCTAGGCACAAGGCTTGAAGTTTGGGAGAATGGGGACAAGTCGATTACATGGCCCGCAGTGTATAACTGGTACTTAATTTATCGACCCCGAAAGGATGAAAGGCAAAGTCGACTTCGGCGGAATTTGAACTCAGAACATAAAGACAGGCGAGTATGAGTCGAGTAAATGATTGCATTACATGAAATTACACACACACACACACACACACATATACACACGTTCACACACACACACACATAGAGAGGTACACGGAGGCTTCTATACAGTTTTTGGCTACCAAATTCTATTACAAGATATTATTCGGCCCGGACCTACAGTAGAAAACACTTGCCCAAGTTGCCGCGCAATGGGATTGAACCCGAGGACACACGTGGTACTGAAACGAACTTCTTAACCACACAGCAATCTGTGTGTGTGTGTGTGTGTGTGTGTGTGCGTGCGTGCGTGTGCGTATGTGTGTGTGTGCGCGCGCAACGCACGCGTATCTTTCTGTCCGTGTTTGCCCCCACAACAACCACTTGAGAACCGATGTTGGTGTGCTTATGTCACCGTAATCCAGCAGTTCGACATAGGTGGTCGAGAAAGTAAGTAGCAGGCTTTAAAAGATAAGCACTTCTCTCCGAAATTCTGGTCTTGTGCCACGTGGGAAGCAAATTTTAACATCGACTTTCACATCACCAAAGACCAGGTCTGACTTCTTTTGAGATGACCTACCTGACATTACTGTAATCTAATTCTTCCAAGGGTTTTCCTGCATGTGGTTCATTCTTAGTCTCAAATCAGATCTGACCGAGCACACCGTTGATCCATCACATCTACTTCTCAGGCTGAGGACAGCATATACCAATGTTCTCATATCTATGTGAGTGGCTGTAGTATCGGAGAGACCTAGCTGCTATTTCTATAGGTCGAGCGACCATATGGAACTAATATTGTCTCAAAGTCAAGGCGGCGAGCTGGCAGAATCGTTAGAACGCAGAGCGAAATACTCAGCGGTATTTCGTCTGGCACTACGTTCTGAGTTCTAATTCTGCTGAGGTCGACTTTGCCTTTCATCCTTTCGGGGTCGATTAAATAAGTACCAGTTACGCACTGGGGTCGATATAATCGACTTAATCCGTTTGTCTCTCCTTGTTTGTCCTCTCTGTGTTTAGCCCCTTGTGTGTAGTAAAGAAATAGTTATTTCGTCTGCCTTTACGTTCTGAGTTAAAATTCCGCCGAAGTCGACTTTGCCTTTCATCTCTTCGGGGTCGATAAATTAAGTACCATTTGCGTACTGGGCTCGATCTAATCGACTGGCCCCCCTCCCTAAAAATGTGGGGCCTTGTGCCCAGACTAGAAAAGAATGTAATCATATCTAATAGAGTGGCTATACTATCGGAGAGATCTGGCTATAGTAGGCTGTAGTGGAAGACACTTGCCCAAGGTGCCACGTAGTGGGACTGAACCGAGAACCCTGTGATTGGGGAGCAAGCATCTTACTACACAGCCACTCCTGAGCCTATAGTTTAGAAATTGTAAGACCCATCAAAAGATTCAACAAAACACGAGATAATAACCCTAATTAAACGATTTAAGCTAGAGTACCTTGGTTTCCCATTCTGTCAGAATCCATCTATCAGTTCATTCCACGAGATCGATAAACAAACTGAATGCATTTAATATATGTTATGGTAAAGGCGGCGAGCAGGCAGAATCATTAGCACGCCGGGCGAAATACTTAGCAGTATTTCGCCCGTCGCTACGTTCTGAGTTCAAATTCCGCCGAGGTCGACTTTGCCTTTCATCCTTTTGGGGTCGATTAAATAAGTACCAGTCACGCACTGGGGTCGATGTAACCGACTTAATCCCTTTGTCTGACCTTGTTTGTCCCCTCTATGTTTAGCCCCTTGTGGGTGATAAAGAAATAAGAATCCTTAGCACACTGTGCAAAATACTTAGCGGCGTTCCATCCGTCTTTAATTTCTGGGTTCAAATAGCCTCGAGGTCGACTTAGCCTTTCGTCCCTTTCTGGAGTCAATAAAATAAGTACCAGCTGAACACTGGGATCGACTAAATTGATTTAACCCTCCCCACGAAGTCGCTGTTCCAGTGCAAAAATTTAAAACCAATTTCAAATGCCGTGCAAAACGCCGAGCAAAATGCTTAGTACTGTAGGAGGTGTAATTGACTGTCTCCCTCCCTCAAAATTTCAGGCCTTGTACCTATAGTATAAAGGAGTATTATTAGTTTGAAAATACGTTAAAAACATACGTACTGAGTTTGGATTTCAATATTTCGTTTTTAAGAAAAATCATAACTCTACACCATTATCGCCACCAGAGGGCTTCCATGACAATTGTCGTGACTTTGAGAGCTCACAATCGGAATCCCTGGCAAAGACATTGGCAAGGGGGACCAAAACAACTTTCGGACCCAGGAGAAGATAATCCCCCTCAAAATTCAAAGATGTAAGGGTTTATTTTTCACTTTTTGTGAGAGTATGTTGGAATATAATCACGGGATTTCCATGGCTTTCGGGGGCCCAGGCCGATGTAAAATCTATACTACTCCCTTTTTAAAGCTCCTCAAGGGTGAACTGCAGCTTGGATTAAGATTCGCTGTTTTACATGGTCAATTACCCTCTTTCTACGACTTAGTCAGATAAAGAAGGGCTGCACCCATAACTTTTTAACAGGTTTTCCAATACTAAAAGGAGAAAGGAAGTGGAGAACCCCCGACTCGTGGGTTTGTTTCACACTAAAAACTTGGTCTATGGCCTAAATGCTTACAACAGATTGAACCCTGACAAAGGTACACACGGGCCAGGTGGTAGTGTTAAACTAACAGAGAGACCACGCTATCGCCAAAGAACGGGTATAGGACGCCCTTCACCACGCAACAGGCAAAAATGTAATTTCCATGTACCCTATTTCACGTACAAGCCTTGAGTTGAACGGGGGTTTTAGTAAAAAGCACTTAACCAAGGTACTATGCAGCGGGATCGAACTTGGTATTGTATGAGAACGAAAAGAGAAAACTTTTGTTATACGAGGCACATTCCAGAAAGTTTGAGACTTTTATTAGGAGAGGCAGTTATAACTGTTATAGGTTATTGTAAATTTGGCATATCATTGCTTTACATCTGACTGGCAGCTTTTCTTACTCCAGATTAAAGAAGACAGTTATAGCGACACTTTGAACGCACCGCGCCCTACTAAACGTTGGTCATCACAGTCGACTAGTTTGCAGAATGCAGTCGAGATGTTTGGAGAGTCGCTATGCAATGAAGTTGTGTTAAATACTTTTTACTCTCTTTTACTCTTTTATTTGCTTCAGTCATTTGACTGTGGCCATGATGGAGCACCGCCTTTAGTCGAGCAAATCGACCCCAGGACTTATTCTTTGTAAGCCCAGTACTTATTCTATCGGTCTCTTTTGCCGAACCGCTAATTTACGGGGACCTAAACAGACCAGCATCGGTTGTCAAGCGATGTTGTGGGAACAAACACAGACACACACAAATATACACATACATACATACATACATACATACATACATACATATATATATATATATATACATATATATATACACATATATACGACGGGCTTCTTTCAGTTTCCGTCTATCAAATCCACTCACAAGGCTTTGGTCGGCCCGAGGCTATAGTAGAATACACTTGCCCAAGGTGCCACGCAGTGGGACTGAATCCGGAACCATGTGATTCGTAAGCAAGCTACTTACCACACAGCTACTCCCACGCCACAGAAACTTATGAAATGCTCCAGACTCCTGATCGGTTCTTGTATGAGCTGAGCATCTGTATCTCGCTGGCACAAAAGACTCCAGGGCGGTAGAGAGGAGGTGAGAGATGATGAGGGTACTGGAGATAAAGGGACATCAGAACATCAGACCTAAGTTGGGAAAATTCGCAATTTTCACAGCGTTTGGTGTTGGAGTGCCAGAATTATTCATGAAAATCGGAACGGGCAAAAAAGTTGTACAAAGTTTGTTCCCAGCATGCTCAGTGGCGAGTATCCTGTTAACAAACTGCTTGACAGAGAAGGGGCATCAAAATTGTTCTTCACCCTTCAAAAAGTCCAGTGTTTGCACCCTGTATTTTTTTTTGGTTGTTCCCTAAACTGAAGGAGAATTTCAGAGGTAGTCATTTTCAAGACATTAAGAAGATGAGGGAGAATGTTACAAGCATCATCTAGTCTAATGTACAGTATCTTTTTCATGTTTTACCTTTTACCTTTTGCAGTCATTGGACTGTGGCCATGCTGGAGTACCACATCTAGAAGTTATTTTTGTTTTGTCTGATATTATTTTGGCGAAGCGCTTGTTATGAAGGTCGCAAACAAACCAACACCAGTTTTCAAACAGTGAAGGTGGGATAACAAATACACATACAAATATACACACATGCATATTTATGTGCGTACGTGCGTGTGTGTGCATATGTATATATGTATGTGTGTATGTATGTCTGTATGTATATGACGGGCTTCCACACAGTTTCCATCAACCACTACCACTCCTACCCCCTATCATCACCACTACCATCTCACCGCCTCTACTACTACTACTACTATTACCACCACCACCACCACTACTACTACTACTACTACTACTACTACTACTACTATTACTACGATACCACGATTACCTCAACTTCCACTGTCACATCACCACCATCACAACTACCACATACACTACTACTACTATTGCTACTACTACTACTACTATACTACTACTACTACTACTACTACTACTACTACTACTATTACTATTACTACTACAACTACTATGCCGACGACAACGATACCACGAATACCTCAACTACTACCGTCACATAAGGCAGTGGTTGGCCCGAGGCTCTTGTCAAACAGTAGGACTGAACCCGTAACCACATGGTTGCAGAGCGAGCTTCTTAACCACACGGCCTTGCTTGCGCATGCGTAAAACTACTAAATTGATCCGGACATAGTTCGAATACATCTTTGATCATATTTCTGCTAAATCAAGGATTATCTGGGAGGGGGAAGGAATAAACAGCAGCGGCAGCCGCAGCAGCAGCTACGGTTACAGGATTTCGTGTTTAGTCGACATTTATCTGCGCTTCGAAGCGTCTTTAACAACAGCAAAAACAGGAATGGCATCAGCGGTAACCGGAAGTAAAGTAGCCACCACCACTACCACCACTGCTACTACTAAAACCAACACCACCACACTACCACCACCAATACGTTCAATAATGATGGCATTACCACCACTTTAATAGCGCCAATAACAATACTCTCACCACTACCACTATTACTGCTACTGCTGCTGCTGTTGTTGTTGTTGAGCGAAGCGGTCTTCGTCCCAGTGGGAGAAGTTGAAACGTGGTTCTTTGCTATTCGTAAGACCCGCAGAAGAGAAAGCAGATCAACCCCCGAAACCGAGAGCATCGACGGATGGATGAATGCGCATCTAGGCTCAGCAGTTGCGTAGGAAGTCGGGGACAAGAAACAAGAAGAAAGAGTGAGAGAGAAAGTTGGAGTGAAAGAGTACAACAGGGGCCGCCACCACCCCCTGCCGGAGCCTCGTGGAGCTTTAGGTGTTCTCGCTCAATAAACACACACAACGCCCGGTCTGGGAATCGAAACCGCGATCCTACGACCGCGAGTCCGCTGCCCTAACCACTGGCTCATTGCACCTCCACTGCTGCTGCTACTGCGATTGTAGCCTGACAAGCATCTGTTTTGCCCTGTTGTCTTGAACATGTATATTTCTACACTTACTCGCACTAGCAACAGCAACAACAACAACAACAGCAACAGCAGATTTGAAGCAATACCACTGTCGACACCTACCGTCAAGGTATATTGATTTCAATGAAATTAAGTTGGCAAACGCAAAAGAAAACAATAAAAAAAAATCAACCATAAATAAAAATATAATCAATCGATTTGGCAATGTACTGTTATCGATAATTCAAAAATCGATCATCTAGGGACATATTGATTCCTGCAGTTAGATTTATAGGGTTCCAGAATATAGAACAAGTGAGAATGAGATGGAGGTGTATCGTCTTTTATTTTTTCTTCGTTATCATGATTCAGTCAATTGGACCGTGGCCATGCTGGAGCACCGTCGTTGAGGAGTTTTAGTCGAACAAATCAACCTCGGTATTTTCCTTTCTTTTTTTTTTGCCGGCCGTTAATCTGGTACTTATTCTATCGTTCCTTTCTGCCGAACCGATAGTTTATGCAGATATAACTAACACCAGTTTGTCAAACGGTGGTGGTGGTGTTGATGGGTAGGAAGAAAACACAGACACAAACACACACACGCATGTATAGACATACGCACACACACACACACACACACACCACACACACACACACACACACACACATATGTGTATGTGTTACCGATCACACCAGCGGACCAGCCTGCTCCTTTTTGTCAAATTTAAGAACTTTCTTTATGCTTTCAGTGCGAATGATTTTGTTAAGCGGTGTCAAGTTTTACAATTCTGTAAATAATAATAATGGTATTTTTTTTTTATAAGTTTAAAGCTTATAGCAATCACCGTGCCGCGAACGGGAAAGCTTTCTTTTTTCTGTCGAGAGCTCATATGCCCCATTATTAGACTACTTCCGTTAGTCATTTGCACGGTGATCGCTATAATCTTTAAGCTTATAAAAAATACCATTATCATTATTTACAGAATTGTAAAACTCGATATCGCTTAACAATATATGTATGTATGTATGTATATATATATATAATATATATATATATATTATATATATATATATAATATCTTTTACTCTTTTACTTGTTTCAGTTATTTGACTGCGGCCATGCTGGAGCACCGCCTTTAATCGAGCAACTCGACCCCGGGTCTTGTTCTTTTGTAAGCCCAGTACTTATTCTATCGGTCTCTTTTGCCGAACTGCTAAGTAACGGGGACATAAACACACCAGCATCGGTTGTCAAGCAATGGTAGGGGGACAAACACACTTACACAAACACACACACGCATATACATATATATACATATGTACGACGGGCTTCTTTCAGTTTCCGTCAAGGCTTTGGTCGGCCCGAGGCTATAGTAGAAGACACCTGCCCAAGGTGCCACGCAGTGGGACTAAACCCGGAACCATGTGGTTGGTAAACAAGCTACTTACCACACAGCCACTCCTGCGCCTATATATATATATATGTATATATACAGTTAGATGTATGGTTACTACTGTATGAGTTAAAGCTCCACATAGATTATCATTATCGAGTCAGATTCCACCGTAATGGATTATCGACCGCTGTACTAAGCTGTGCTGCTAGTTATGTATATACAGAGCATATGGAGTGGAAAATTAAGGTAAACAATAGTATATGTATTAAATTTCTACGTACGTTTCACGCATGCACGCGCAGCATACAGACATGTATTGTCCACGTTACAAGGATTTTATAAATTTTTGAGAGAAACTGAATTAATTCTTTTTAAAATAGTATACCTTGAAGCAGCCCAAAAACTATAACAAATACCATGTAAATATTGAATCTTCCAATATCCTGCCCAACAGATTTTCAACCAAATATTTACATCCACAATTCCAACATATATATATATATATATATATATATATATATATATATATATATATATATATATATATAGATAGATAGATAGATAGATAGATAGATAGATAGATAGATAGATAGATAGATAGATAGATAGATAATAGATAGATAGATAGAAAGGAGAATAACTCCCTCTACAGAACAACAAATTACCACTCCAATTAACAGAGCAACATAGAATATAAAGATTAATAAAAAGCGAACAAATTTCGGGAGTTAGAATTCATTTCGTCTGTATATTTCTCAACATCGGAACACATCATAAAAATATACGTAAATATAAATATGTAGATAAAAATATAAAGCATAAATATACTCGCATGACATCGCATGAAATTATGAAATTGTATGTCTGTGTTTGGAATCAATGAGAAAATTATTATATATGCACAGTGAATGTTGCATTAATCGAAATGATCAAATGGATGAAAGAGTAATTCTAGATGATTCTAAGAGGAAACGTGTTCTCTTTTTATTATTCTTTATAATACATACATATATATATAATATAATATATAATATACACACACACACACACCACACACACACACACACACACACACATATATATATATATATATATATATATATATATATATATATATATATATACGGTGCTCCAGTATGGTCACAGCCTTAGGGCTGAAACGTATAAAATAATATATATATATACATGCATGTAGGTACACGGCGGATTTCCACAAAATTTCCAAGTAACAAATTCATTCATAAGGCATTGTTAGTCCCGTGGCTATTATAGAAAACACTTGCCAATAACTGACGTGGAGTGGAACTGAACGCAAAACCATTTGGTTACAAACCGAGACTCTTAATCACACAGCCATGCATACCTTTGTCTTTTCCTTCTTTGAGACATGCGAAATGTGTTACGTTACATGTGCGTATGAAAGTAAAAGTAAAAACGAACGTTGCTGCAGTCTATCCTGTAGCTCAGATCTGAAAAAAAGCATTCCACTGTTACCAGCTTGTAATGTTAAAACAGTGATTCTCTCATAGTGAGACAAACGATGATTGTGCGAACTGATAGGGACTGACAAGTTGGTGTATTTAAAATTAAGATGGTGAATTCTTAGCCGAAGAAATAAGAATTATGTGGATGTAAACTGTTTTGCCTTCGTTATAATAAGGATGTGAAGTAGTAAAACGTTTCATACATGCACACTGACACACAAACGCAAAAACTCTTACACTTCACTGACGCGCGCGCGCGAATATATTTGGCAGTATAGGGATATATATTTGCATGTGTATATGGATATATACATACAAATATATATGTGCGTGTGGTGTGTACGCCCAGTCACACTGATACACGCCCAATTCTTTCTTTTACTCTGTCTCTCTGTCTCTGTCTCTGTCTCTGTCTCTCTCTCTCTCTCTCTCCACAAACGCACACATACACGCACACACACATATACACACACACATGTACATACACAAAAGTCATTGGATAATGTTGCAACTCTATGCGGCTTACAAAAACCAATCAGAAAATCAAGCAGGTGGCTACCCAGTCTGCTGGAAATATCAGCCTAATCTTCCTCAATTCACATGGTTCTGTCTTGTACAAACGAACGGAATATACGAGCAATGATATATAAAAGACAATTTCTTCATGGCTGGAATTCTTTTGATCACAAATCTGCTCGCTCAAGGTTGACCTAGCGCTAAAATAAAGTACCAACATCATCATCATCATCATCATCGTCGTCGTCATAAAAAGAATACTGGTTTTTGACCAGTTGCTTGAACAGCCAATAATAGCGGAGCGAGTAAACCTCCCTCAAATAACAGCGGCCGGTTTATAAAAGAATGCATACATTAGAGAATGTAGTTCTAATTAACTACAACGGTGGGACGATGGTGACTGGAATGTCTTTGGTTAAAGGTTTGCGAAGTTGGTTTAAGGACAAACAACAACAATCTTAGGTTTATGGTGGAATAAATCAGCCTAAAACAATTGAAGGTGATCGTGGGTTCATTTTCCGAATCATTACTCTGTGAGAAAGTTGTTGAAATTACTGATATGAGTAATTTCCCTACATTTTGTAACCAGGAACGGATCAATCACTAATAAATATTCGCTGATTGAAATCTCAAGATATCAGTTTCTTGATGCTAGAACTGCAGGTGCTGGCACAGTAATGTACGAACGCCAGTATTGAGTCCTCAGAAGAGAAGAGGTTGGTGATAATAACTAAACTTGCTGTCCTCAATTCGATTTTCGTGTCTATCTACACCAATAGTCATGGATGACCGAAAGAGTACGATCATTCTTAGTATGATCTTACTTAGCTCTCTCTCTCTCTCTCTCTCTCTCTCTCTCTCTCTCTCTCTCTCTATTTCTCTCTCTCTCTCTTTGTTTTTTCTTTCTTTATTTCTTTCTCTCTCAGCAGGTGATTTGGAAGTGGTTCAATAATTTCCTGAAGACCAAGTGCAACGCCAGGTACAAAACGACAGAGATTCTTCTTGGCTAATTGATCTGCTAGAAGTGATACCCAAGCCTCTTTCCAGTTGTATGATACTGGATATCTTTTATCTTTTACCTATCTCGGTCATTGGACTAGGGCCAAAGACTTAAGTCAAACGGATCGACCCTGATACTTATTTTTAAGGCCGGGCACTTATTCTGTCAGTAACTTTTGACGAGCCGCTAAGTTACGGGAACGTAAATAAACCAACACCGGTTGTTAAGCAGTGATTGGACGCACACACACACTCATATATATATATATATATATATATATATATATATACATACATACACACACACACATATATACATATATATACATATATATATATATATGTATGCACACATGCATACGATGGGGGAGGTCCACACAGTTTCCGTCAGCCAAATTCACACATAAGATATAGGTCAACCTTTGGCTACAGTACTTACACACATACATACATACAAACACGCACGCACACACACACACAACACACACACACACACACACACACACACACACGCACACACACACACAGATACTATAATCTAAGATAAAAAAAGGCGGCATATTCATGGCAGAAATGTTTTTTATCAAAGAAATGTTGGCTGATCAGCGGTCTCTGATCCCTGGTCTCTCCGCCTCAGATCTGGTTGGTTTCGTGCCTCGTCTACCTAGGCCTTCCCGACTCATTCATCATTCGTTCTTTCGTCACACATATTCTCTTTCCACTCCGCAAACCCCGAATTAATCATTACAGTAATCTCTATATATATAAACGGCAAAATGTCTCTGTGTGTGTCCTTTATACAAATCCACAATTTTTCCGTTAGAGGGCTCGCACTTTCTATGGTCATTCAAAACCGTCCAAGGGTGGTCGTGCATATCTTTATATTTGCCCAGTCACCCCCACAAAGCCATTAAAAAATCAATAGAAGTGACTTTTTTTGTGAATTTTCTATCCCAAACCCAATCAAAATGCCCGAAACTTGATACGCCAATTGAATGCCAGCTAGCTGCATGTGATTGGTCGGAGATTTGGGCAGTACTCGCGTATATGCGCGCATGCACGCAGCTGTATATGCATGCACTAGCACTATGACCCGACAACGCCGGGTCATAGTGCTAGTATTTAATAAAAAGGAACGGGAGAAACACGTTTGATAAGTAGTCCTAGATAACCCCTAAGAAGACAAGATTAACAGGAACACCAACAGCACTATCTTTCTCATCCGGTCTATGTCGTTACAACTCGAGAGAACTATTTGTCTGAAATGTGTGAAAGGAGGAGGAGGAGGAAAGAGAGGAGGAAAATGGTGGTATGAGAATTCCCTCTTGTGTAAAGAGTAAACCCTAGAGGGAGGTGTATATAACTGTAGGGTGTAGATCGGAGGTTCTCAACCATTTTTTTTATCTATGGACTCATTTAATTACTATTTTATTCTGGTGGACCCCCAGAGCCATTCGACGTTTAAAAACCAGTTATATAGAAACTTGTTTCAAAATTCATCTTTTGTTTTTCACACATTAACTTTGTTCAGGTTGAACTACGTAAAATGTTAGAGAAAGAAACCTAAACGTTTCTTGCAATACATACCAATGCATACATCTGAACCTAAACTTTTTCAGGGACCCTTAAAATACTATTGCGGATCTCCAATTTACTATTTTGTTGCGTGGACCCCCTAAAATCTTATACGGACCCCCAAGAGCCATATGGATCCTGGTTGAGAACCACTGGTGTAGATAATGTAGAGGCCAACGTTTTGAACAGAAACCTTCCCTCGGAAAAGAAATGGACGCATATTGGACGTATCATAAGATTAAACAGTCTCAAATAGAGAAATGAACAGGCATAGGGTCACAAGATCTCACGAGAGACTCGACTCGACTCGACGTTAACTTACAACCAAACGATATATAATGCTTCACCTTAAATAACCAAATTCGTTCCTGACAGCTTCAGATGATTAGCAGCTTCCAAGTTCTTGTGATATCGTAAACTTTCATTCACATAAGCTCTCCCCTTCAAAGACCATAATAAATAATAAATAATTCCCGATAATAGTTGAGTAGGGGCTTGGAGAAACGAAATTAATTCACTGACACCTAATATGACACAAAAATAAAATCATAGATTCAAATTTCGTGGATGATGATGATGAGGTGGATTATGATTAGGAATATGATAATGATGATGATGATGATGATGATGATAATAATAATAATAATAATAATGATGATGATGGTAATAATAATAATAATAATAATAATAATAATAATAATAAAAATAATAATAATAATCGACCAATTTTGTACGTTACCTTAGCATTAATAGAACTCACGGTCGAAAGTGCAAAATAATAAAGAAATAAAACATTCCTGCAAAACTATAGAGAGGATATTCTTTTCTACTCTAGGAACAATGCCCGAAATTTTTTGTGGGAGGGAGCTAGTCGATTAGATCGATCCCAGTACGCAACTGGTACTTAATTTATCGACCCCAAAAGGCAAAGTAGATCTCAGAACGTAACGGCAGACGAAATACCTATTTCTTTACTACCCACAAGGGGCTAAAAACAGCGGGGACGAACAAGGACAAACAAACGGATTAAGTCGATTATATCGACCCCAGTGCGTAACTGGTACTTATTTAATCGACCCCGAAATGATGAAAGGCAAAGTCGACCTCGGCGGAATTTGAACTCAGAACGTAACGGCAGACGAAATACGGCTATGCATTTCGCCCGATTCTGCCAGCTGGCCGCCTTTATAGTGATTATAATAAATATAGAGGGAATAAATATGAAGTTATTTAATGTAGAATTTTTCTCCGTAAAATTTTGTGCATAGTGGCAGAATTGATAGAGCAGTGGGTTAAATGCATTGCTCTATTTGCTGTTTCATCCTTTAGAAGGAACAGCTGTTTGTTCCTTCTCGAGCCACGCCTGGCTCATAAGGGCCGGTTTTCCGGTTTCCTTGGCGTATAGGTAAAGAGTGAGAGAAAGTTGTGGCGAAAGAGTTAGCAAAAGTTCGCCATTATCTTCTGCCGGAGCCGCGTAGAACTTAGGCGTTTCGCTCATAAACACACACATCGGCCGGTCTGAGATCCGAACCCGCGATTCCTCGACCGCGAGTCCGCTGCTTTAGCAACTAAGCCATGTGCTTCCACTCTATTTAGTAACATTCATTTATGTTTGTGTTCAAACACAAATGTCTAATTAATCCTCCATTTCCCCCGTTACCAGTATAATGATTGCTAGTCATATATTGTCGGTCGTTTCAATCGACTGTAATCGCCTTCCCTTAAAACTTTGCATTTTTATATCAAGGTTAGAAATTGTCATACCACAAATGTATACTCGCACACACACACACACACACACACACACACACACACACACATGTATAAATATCTATCAATAAATCATCTGGGCCATAAATGTGTTCTATTCTAAGTCTAAGTTCCTTGCCTACTGGTAATATGGTCGGTCAAGTTGTCGTGCTGGTAACAGCTATTCACCCGGAAACACGTCTCCACGCTTTTCCTTCATCTCCTGACAATAAACCCGTCCTTTTCCTTAATGTCATGTCAAATATTGAGAATTAAATCTTGTGATTATCTCCCCTTTCATACGTTTGTATTTCTCTCTCTCTTTCTCTCTCTCTCACTACCTCTCTTTTCATATATACATAAAATAATATATAATAATAAAATGTGTATGCATTATATATATATATTATATACATTCATATGTATGTATATATATGTGTGTGTGTATATATATATATATATGTGTGTATATATTATATATATATATATATATATATATCATCTCAGCTAGGTCATCCCATAGAACGCGCCAATATATATGTGGTTTATTGATAGATATTTATGCAAGTATATACACATTCACTCATAGACACACAAACATATTCGTGGAGAATATTTCTACTTGTAAACAAATAGGTGTCAACACACCAAGTTAGTTCGAATCGCCTCCAAACCAGACTGATGGATTCATACAGTTCGGAGTAGTTATCTCCTCTTCAGTACCAGACACAGGAAGGAGGAAGCGGCCACGGACTAACTTGAGATAGATCACTCCTACATATAAGAATGGAAACTGCAGTTGGCCTCCGCGAGATTTGTGCTCATGACAACTTTGTCCGATACACAAACGCAGTAGCTCTCGATCTTATTGACTTCGTGAACACTGTAGATGCAACAATTAAATACTGATACACGTCGCATGGAAGCTTAAAATAAGAGCAAACTATATTTTAAAGTTTAAAATTTTGAACATTAAATACAAAATACCTATTTCAGACTTTGCTGGTTAATGATACATGTATATCATGAGTAAATCATTTTTGAAGACAGTCAGATGTTTTTATTATGAATTTTGTAAAACATTTACTTATTACTAGGAAAGTGCCTCATGCAGCGTACCATTTTGCTATGACTCGATGCTTTGAGAACAGTTGCTAGAAAGACTGTACTGAATGTACTTCACGTAAATAATGGAGATTCATTAAGATGTTTGAATTTAATTAATTTAGCTTCGAATACATGTTTATATTATCTACAAAGTTAAACAGGCTTTCATATAAAGTATATATATGCAAGACTCTCTTTCTCTCTCTCTAATATGTATATACATAGCGGCGATCTGGCAGAAACATAGCACACCGGGCGAAATGCTTAGCGGTATTTCGTATGCCGCTACGTTCTGAGTTCAAATTCCGCCGAGGTCGA
>NW_021834325.1:0-10000 GCF_006345805.1 Octopus sinensis
GTGTGCATGTATGCGTGCGTCAGTGTGTGTGTGCATGTATGTGTGTGTGTGTGTGTGTGTGTACTTACATTAATATCTCTTCCAGCCAATTGATAATTTCCAATAACCTTAAATGTAACCTTTCACTTCATTAATGCAACAAAACACCAGGGGGCGTTTCACACAGCAACTTGGAGCTTGCGACCCGTCTCCTCTGTCTCTTCGCTGAAAATTGATACTATAAGCACTGCACACCGCCGCCACCATCATCACCATCATCATCATGATCATCACCATCCTTAGTAGCAGCAACAGCGGCAGCAGCAGCAACAGCGGCAGAAGCAGCAGCATCACCACCACCACCACCATTATCCTCATTATCACCATGAATTTATTGTCTTCCCCCCCCAAACCAACAACAAAGAACACGACTCAAGCATATTAACTTATCGACTTACAATAACAGAGGAAAGGTTTCAACTCCGGCTGATTCGAAGCCATCCATCATCGCCATCCACACACATCATCACATCATCATATAATCTTCATCATCACATCATCATCATCATCTTCATCATCATCACTATCATCACCGCCGCCACTACCATCACCATCACCACCATCATCAACATCACCATCATCATCATCACCACCATCATCAATATCACCATCATCATCATCACCATCATCATCATCAATCTCATCACCATCAACCGCCACCATCACCACCACCACCACCATTATCCTCATTATCACCATGAAGTTTATTGTCTTCCCCCGCCAAACCAACAACAAAGAACACGACTCAAGCAATATATAACTTATCGACTTATCAATAACAGAGGAAAGGTTTCAACTCCGGCTGATTCGAAGCCACCATCATCGCCATCATCACCATCATCACCATCATCATTATAATCTTCATCATCATCATCATCATCATCTTCATCATCATCACTATCATCACCGCCGCCACTACCATCACCATCACCACCATCATCAACATCACCATCATCATCATCACCACCATCATCAATATCACCATCATCATCATCACCATCATCATCATCATCTTCATCACCATCACCGCCACCATCACCACCACCACCATCATCCTCATCATCATCATCACATCACACCATCATATCTGCCGCCATCACCATCACCACCATCGTCATCACCATCATCATCATCTCCACCACCACAACCACCACCACCATCATCATCATCACCATCACCACCATCATCATCATCATCATCATCATCATCATCAACGTCATCACCCCCCCCACCATCACCGCACCACCACAACCACCCTTCTCCCTTCCTCCTTACCATTTAGAGACCCTCCCAGTTATCACAAGACCCACAATTCCTCTTCACGGTTCTGCATTACCGAGCTCGTTTTAATTCCGCTGCAAACGCTGGGCCTGACCGTCACCGAGGATTTCTTTTGGTGAAAGCACATCCTCAGCATATCCCAAAGACCCGTCCTTTCTTTCCAGGACCAGAAGATATCTCAACCGCTAACAGTTACTGATATCGAATAAAGCTCAAGCGAAACCTCACAACGGAATGCTACATCCACATCTAAGAACGGTGCTGCTACTACGTCCACAGACATCCCGGACCACATCAAAGGAGAGGCCATTCGACTTATTGGCCTTAACTTAATAAAGGAAAACACACACAACCCCTTGATCTACAAGCATGTTGTCATCTTTCTGCTTCTTCTTATCACTGCTTCAATGTTTTCTGCTCTTCGGAGCATGCAAGTAACATACCACCACATCTCAGCTTATCCTCGACAAACACATTTTTCTATATCTTACGAGGGGCATTCAATAAGTAATGCCCCTGACCCACTTCCCATAGCAGTAGAGCAACGACACTTGGCACAGTTATTAGTCTTTTCCTACATAGGAACTACCCAGAGTTATGCATTTCTCCCATCGTTTGATACAGCTCTGGAGACCATTTTTGTAGAAGACCCCAGCTTGGTCCTCCAACCACGACGTGACTTCAGAAATCAAGGCTGCTCATCTGGGAAACGCTTTCCTTTCAAAATCAACTTCATGGCTGGGAAGAGGTGAAAATCAGAGGGTGCAAGGGAAGGAGTTCATAGCTGCACGCCTGTGCTTCTGATCTGGCGACACGCGAGTTGTGGACCGGAGCGTTGTCTTGCAGGAGGAGGATGCCTTTGCTGATCTTGCCCCGCCTCTTGATTTTGATAGCTTCTCTTAATTTCCTCAAAAGTGAAGCATAATAGGCTCCTGTAATTGTGGTACCCTTTGCCAGGAAATCTGTCATCACTACTCCGTCCTGGTCCCAGAAGACTGTGAGCATAACCTTGTCAGCGGAGGGCTGCACCCTTGCCTTCTTTGGAGGAGGTGAGTCACGGTGCTTTCACTGCATTGACTGGGCTTTGGTCTATGGATCATAGTGATGGACCCAGGTTTTATCCTGTGTGATCAGTCTTTTGAAAAATTTTGACTCATCTTCTTGGCACACCTCCAAATTCATCCTCGAGCACTCAACGCGTTCTCGCTTCTGGAAAGGTGTGAGCAACCTGGAAATCCATCTGGCAGACACATTTTGCATATGCAAATGGTCATGAATGATAGTTTCCACAGACCCGGTACTAATCTTGACCTTATGGGCTATTTGGCGAATAGTTATGCGTTGACCTTCCAAAATGGCAGCCTCAACTTGACGGACAGACGTCTCATCAACGGCAGAAGAGGGCAACCAGATCTGGAGTGTTTTTCCACAGAGTTCCGACTATGTTTGAATTTACAATGCCAGCGTTTTACAAGGTCATATGATGGGGCATCATCACCATAAGTTACTTTCATTTCATCAAAAGTTCCCGTGGTGGTGCGTCCTTTCAAATACAAAACCGATCACTGATCGACACTCAACAGCTCCATTTCACACTTGACTCAGTTCAAAAACCTGTAAATCAGAAACCACAATTAGTTCAGAGCTGTAATTCACCACGTAATCTATAGAGGTATAAATATGCAAAATTTCAGCTAGATCAAACAACTGCAAGTGGGTCAGGGGCATTACTTATTGAACGCCCCTCGTACCACTACTGATGCTTCTAATTCACTTAGCTAATCACTAAACATAATAATTAGTCCGTTCCACGTCGAACATGGCTTTGTTTTTTCTTTTCTCTACAACTCACCTTTTGTAAAGTGAGTGATGAAGTAAAATCCGAAAAAAATTATTTTGCTGTTGGAGTTGAAATGTAGGCGGCACAGACGTGACTCTGGTTTATTCCCCAACTGAAAGAACCCTGTTGTATATATATATATATATATATAGATATATATATATATATATATATATATATATATTATATATATATAATAATATATATATATATATATATATAAAAGGTTCTTTCAGTTTCTTTGGTCTGTTCGACCCTATAGTGGAAAGTACTTGTCGTAGGCCCCACGCAGTTGGAGAATAAATCAGTGTCACGTCTGTGCCGCCTACATTTCAACTCCAACAGCAAAAATAATTTTTTCGGATTTTACTTCATCACTCACTTTACAAAAGGTGAGTTGTAGAGAAAAGAATACTGTTTGCTAGACAATGATTTAGGAGAAAATATGAGCTGGGTTCATTATTTGTCCTTTGCAGATGTTATAAGCGTGGGCATATGAAAGCAATTATATGCAAACATGTGCAAATGTTTGTAAAAATGACAGCCATAACAAAATATAATTGAAGTGAGGAAACAAAGTTAACTACACATGAGCAACACTTTATAGTACATCGCTCTGCGACTATATAAACGTCTGTGCATGTGTGTGCATTTGTGTGTGCATGTGTACGTGTGTTTGTGTGTGTGTGTGTCTGTGTGTGTGTGTGTGTGTGTTTTGTGTGTGTAATTATTTTGCTTAGGCATATCGAGACTAATAATTTGTCAGTAGTTAGAATCCAATATACATCAGCTTTAAGACATTCATTCTAATGGCTCCACAGAAGTTATAAGGTATTACACACAAGCATTCAGCTCTGAGTGCACTACTTCAAGTGGAAGAAACAGCTGTAAGCTGATATATCTAATTATGTCATTCCTGTTCCCTTGTCATTCAATTATTATTAT
This sequence comes from Octopus sinensis, assembly GCF_006345805.1. Classification (NCBI taxonomy): domain Eukaryota; kingdom Metazoa; phylum Mollusca; class Cephalopoda; order Octopoda; family Octopodidae; genus Octopus; species Octopus sinensis. The sequence continues at coordinate 4,106 of NW_021834325.1, forward strand.
TATTATTATTATTATTATTATTATTATTATTGTCATTTACTTTTAATCTGCATGTTTGATGCAATCACCTGCCGGGGCACACCCAGCGCCCTAGGGCAAGTGAAGGTTAAGAGTTGTTGAAATATAGCTGAAAGCTTGGGGAGGGGAAGTAGAGAAATATCTCCATGTAATACAAACACAAACATTTACATTGATAGGGTTTTCTAAGGATGTGGGCAGTACTTGTTAGCACAATCTTTTGGATTTCCTTGAGACATGGTTTTCCAGGGATATTGTCTAGGTGTTTCTGACATCCCTTTTTTATCATACCTAGGGCACCTACAATAACAGGAACAGTTTTTGTTTTAAGATTCCACATCCTCTGTATTTCGATTTCCAGGTCCTTATATTTACTAAGTTTGTCAAATTCCTTGACATACATTTTTATCAGTGGGGACGCTTACTTCTATTAGTCTGCAGGTATTTTCTTCCCTGTCTTTAACAATTATGTCTGGTCGATTAGCCTTGATCGTTCTGTCAGTGTTGACTGGAAAATCCCAGAGGATGGTGACATCTTTACCTTCAACAACTGGCTGAGGATGGTGTTCATACCAGTTAGCAGGAGTGTCGGATTTGTAGTGTTTACATATCTTCCAATGTATATACTGTCCTACCCTATCGTGGCGATTTTTGTATTCGTTTGGTGTCAGCACAGGACATCCCGAAACGAGATGGTCTATTGTTTCGTCAAATGTGTCACAGAATCTGCATTTAGGGTCAGTACCGTTTCGGAGAACGTTAGCCTGGTAATTTCTGGTAAACAAGCTTTGATCTTGTGCTGCCATTATGAAGCCTTCAGTCTCTGCTTTCAATCCAGAACTCTTCAGCCACTGATGGGTTGTTGCTTGGTCTACATCAGCATTTTGGCTTCGGAGAATGTATTGTCCATGCAGGGGCTTCTGGCTCCACCGCCTCTCAATTTGATTCTGCCCATTCTTTTTTGCAGTCTGCCTGATTCGCTTTGCTTGCTTGGTAGCAGTGGTTTCTGGCTCTTCACCTGATTCAAGGTTAATGCCTAGTTCCCTTTCGAACTTATAAGCTTCCTTGACAATAGAATGCAGCTTTTTGCTGCTTTCGTGTTCACACACAAGTCGCAGCAGCATCCAGTCTTTTGTACTAGATAGGTACCTGTTCATTCCTACAGTAGAGGTCTTATAGCACAGCTCCAATTGCATCATTCCTCTCCCCCCGCTGCTTCTAGGTAGGTACAAGCGGTCTACATCTGCCTTAGGGTGGTGCATGCTCCTGGATGTCAGTAACTTTCTTGTCTTCCTGTCCAAGCGTTGGAGTTCCGTAAGGTTCCAGTTAATGATGTTAAAACTGTACTGGACTACTGGAAGTGCCAGGGTGTTAATGGCCTCAATGCAATTTTTGGAGTTGAGTTCAGTCTTCAGTACAAGCCTTATTCTCCTATAGTACTCCTTTCTTATTTTTTCCTTCATAGTAGCATGATGTATACCATCTCCTTCGTTGATTCCTAGGTATTTGTAGCTTTCTTGTGGGTCAAGTTCCTTGATGGTAGTGTCAATATCTAATTTAACAGAAGCTGTTTGCCTGAGCTTGCCTCTTACAAAAGTTGCTTTAGCACACTTATCAAGGCCAAAATCCATTCCGATATCATTGCTAAACTCTTTAACAGTTGTTAGCAGCCCTTCTAGCTCTTGGTCATTCTTGGCAAACAGCTTTAGATCGTCCATATAAAAAAGGTGGTTTATTAACTTGCTAAAAACTTTGTACCCATATCTGGCACTATCCAATTCGTTTGAGAGTGGGATCAGTGCCATGCAAAAAAGTAATGGAGAGAGGGGGTCACCTTGAAAGATGCCTCATTTGATGTTGATGCTGTTGGACTGGCTCATCCCATTACTATGGCTTAGAAAGAGACGTGTGTTCCACATGGTCATGCTATTCTCTAAGAATTTTGAGACGACAGGGGAGATTTGTATATCTCAAGGGCCTTGAGTATCCATTTATGTGGGACACTGTCATACGCTTTCCTGTAGTCTATCCATGCCATACTCAGGTTTTTGTTTTTGCTCCGGCAATTCTCTACAATCATTCTGTTTATGAGCAATTGGTCTTTGCACCCATAAGAGTTTCTTTTACAACCTTTTTGAGCTTGTGGAAGGATAGAATTTTGTTCAAGGAAAGCGTACATTCTCTCCGTTATTATGGATGTGAGGATTTTGTAGGTGGTGTTGAGACATGTTATTGGCCGGTAATTCTTTGGGTTTTTTGTGTCTTCGGTTTTAGGTAATAGGTAGGTGGTTCCTTCAGTCAGCCAAGCAGGTATTTGCTCTGGGTTCTGAATGACATCAGACAGAGATGCAGCGAGATGTTCGTGTACCTCTGTCAAACAATTCAGCCAGAAGTTAGGGATCCGATCCAGTCCTGGGGTTTTCCATTTATGAGCCTTCCTAAGGACACACCTTAGCTCCTCTATTCCTATTGCTTCCCATTTCTGTTCTTCAAGTTCATCCAGTCTCTCTTTCTCACGTTCTATCCAGTCAGCCTCAGCATTAAACTCTTTTTCGTTGCTCCATACCTTCTTCCAGAACTCCTCCACTTCCTCAATCTTAGGTGGATCTTCTATGTGTATTTTATTTTTGCCAATTTCCCTATAAAATTTCTTTGCATCTGTCTTAAAAAATTTATTTTGTCGATAAAATTTGTTTCTTTTGTCATACCTTCTAAGCCGTTGAGCTTTCAACTGTATCCGTTGTTTCAACAGTTCCTTAGTTGCAGGGAGGTTTATGAGATCTTTGATTTTATATTTTTGCTTGATTTTTCTAGCTTTTCTCGGCTTAATATTCACTCCTCTAGCAAGCTCATCGAGAACTGAAACATCCGCCCGCAGAGATTCAATCTCTTTTTGTATCGCTACTTTCCACTTAGGAGGTTCATTGACATGCCTGGCCTTTTTCTTTGTCATCTTAATACCTAGTTGGGTAGTTACTACTTTAGCAGTGGAATAAATGAGATTATTTAAGGTTGTCAAATCATTCCCCTTATTTCTTAAGATCTGTCCTAGGGCAACGTTATATGTCATGATTGTGTTGTTATTTCTTGTGCCATTTGAAAACTTTGGTAGTGGTTCTCTATTAACCATGTCAGTGAGCTCAATCTTGCCGAGTTCTCTCATAATGTCCACTTTTGCTTCCATAATCTTTTCTCTATTATTCACCTCAAATTCTATGTCATATCTATTTTGGTTTCTTGAGGAAGGTCTACGTTCTCCTCTTTTTTCAAATCTCTCGTCTTCGCTATTCTTTGTTTAACTTCCCCATTGGGAAGTTGATTTGCCGCTTGTACACTGGCTTCTGTGCTACTGTTACCTATTTCGTCTACATTGTTGCTGTTTTCTTTTGGTCTACCATGAGCTATTAGTGTCCTAATTTTGTCAATTTCAGCGTCAGTTAGTCTTTTGTTTTTAATTATATCTCTGCGTACATTACTTAATTTATTTGCGTCTATATATCTACGTACGTCATTGCCTACTGAATTTCTCCATGAGATGTATGTTTGTACACTGAGGTTATTGTTTGGGTTTAGTTGGGCTGTATAAAAAGCTTTCAACACATCTCTATAGTCCTCTCTGGTCCATTTTATACGTTTTGCTTTAGGTGGTGTCACTACAAGTCCAGAGTTAGAAGTATTCTGGTTCTGGTCACCTGGTAGATCGTCTTTTTGAGAGTTTGTTCCAGCAGCAAACTTTTCGACCCCAGTCTGGTTCCCTACTGGGTAACGCGGTCCTTGTTGTCCCGGGCGATGACCGATCCGGCATGATTTTTGGCTTGTTTTCATTAAATGATTGACGGCGACATCAGAGGGTCCATTTTTTCAGAGTCAACTTTTTGACAAGACGCGCCGCTTCTGTGACGGTGACAGGGTCAATTTTTTGACAAAACACCGCTTCTGAATTCTCCGAATTAATATATTGTTCATATCGAACTCGCATAAGACTTACAGATCGAAATTCGCCTCTATTTCTTTTGTAGTCATGTTTCCGGGCATAACTGTGTAGTGACTTTCTAAATTCAGTGACCAATTTTCTCTTTTTTTGCGTTTGTTCGTGAAAAATCGCTTTGTTTTTTTTTTGTTTTCGTCCGCGTAACGTGGTTTTTCTTCTGTGTACGTGTGAGCGCGTGTATGCATTATTTATGCTTTATAATTAAAATGGTTAATATCTAGATCCGCACCCGGTGGAAAAAATGGAAACTAAAATGTGTAACAGTTGTAAGGCATCGTATATCGACGTAATAAGACGGAAAAAAAGGGCGCTGACGAACGGGGGTGGGGAGTGGGGGGGCTCGGAAAATTCCCAGGATCAACCCTAGAGGATCATGGAAAAAAATATGTGTAACAGGTGTAAGGCATCGTATATTGAAGGAATATGACGAAAACAAAGCGCGCTGACAAACGGGTGGGGGGGGGAGGGGGCTCGGAAAATTGCCTACGATTTAAAGAAAAATTTACCATCAATTTTCACCATTGTGTTTCTGATTCGCGACCCCATGTCGAATTTATCGATTTTTTTCAGAACTGGGGGAACTTTTCAAAATTTTCGCTGCGTTAGTTTTGAATTATGACATTGGGCTATGTGTGTGAAATGCGTTTAAAATGTTGAAAATTGATGGTAAATTTTTCTTTAAATCGTAGGCAATTTTCCGAGGCCCCCCCCGTTTGTCAGCGCGCTTTGTTTTCGTCATATTCCTTCAATATACGATGCCTTACACCTGTTACACATATTTTTTTCCATGATCCTCTACGGTTGATCCTGGGAATTTCCCGAGCCCCCCACCCCCACCCCCGTTTGTCAGCGCGCTTTTTTTCCGTCTTATTCCGTCAATATACGATGCCTTACAACTGTTACACATTTTCGTTTCCATTTTTCCCACCGGTGCGGATCTAGATATTAACCATTAAAATGTGTACATGTATGCACAAACAGTTGCATGTATACTTTATAATTAAAATGTGTACGTGTATGCATAAACAGTTGCATGTATACTTATTTAATTAATTAATTAATTAATCAATTTATGTACTTACTGTCTTTCAAGAGCTCTGATGTTCGCTTCTATTTCTTATGCATGTCACATGGAAATATTGTGCATAAAAGAAAGAAAACCATACTATATATGGCAATAATAGTTCGGACTTTTTAGTTACTTTGCCTTAAAAGAAAATTTGGAAAAGATATTTTGTGGAACCTTTCTTCCATTGTAACGATGTTGTTGGATTAAATTCGTTTTTTGGAGAGAGGCTCCCAGGGAACATCCATGTTGTTATTCAGCCCGGAGCTGAATCTGTTATTCAGCCCGGAGCTGAATCTTTTATTCAGCCCGGAGCTGAATCTGTTATTCAGCCCGGAGCTGAATTTATTATTATTATAATTTATTATAATATTATTATTATTATTATTATTATTATTATTATTATTATTATATATATATATATATATATATATATGTATATATATGTATATATATGTATATATATGTATATATGTACGTGTTAGCGTTGATTTGTGGGTTCGATTCTGGCTAGGGTTAAATCCTTAAATCCTTAAAAATGTTTTAGCCCGAAGGCCGCGGCCATGCTGGGGCACCAATTTTTCAGTCATTTGTTTATATTTAAAAGTTGTCGCTTCAAATCGGAGAATATATATTATAATGATATATTATTATACAGTTATATATATATATATATATATATATATATATATATATATATATGCATTTTCAGCCACACATTTTCCTATATATATATATATATAAAGCTTTCATTACTTGCATACATACTTAATATCACTCTATATATCACGGTATCGACCACACTATCGAATGCTGTTAT
>NW_021834325.1:17500-20000 GCF_006345805.1 Octopus sinensis
AACAAATCGACCCCAGAACTTATTCCTTGTAAGCCTAGTACTAATTCTATCGGTCTCTTTGCCGAACCGCTAAGTTACGTGGACGTAAACACACAAGCATCGGTCGTCAAGCGATGGTGGAGGTACAAACACAGACACACAAAAATACACACACACACACACACACACACACACACACATATATATACAGTGTGGGTGAAAAATAAGTAGGCATTAAAAATAGTTATAAAATATGGTAATAAAATCCATATTTCTTTTACAAATTTATTGAAACAAATGATACATGTTCTTTATACGGGAAAATGACAGTAAATCATATTTCAACGTAAGGACCGGTGGCGTCAACTACTTCCCACAAACGGCCAGAGATTGAACGAACAAACTTCTGAAGGACGACGTCTGGGATATGATTGAGAACCTCCTGAATATGTGTCTCCAAGTCCTCCAGTGTGCAAGGTACTGCCTTGTACACCTCTTTTGTGTAGCTACTTCTTGGAGTTCTGGTCTTCTGCGGTCACAGTCTTCAGGTTTTAGCTCCTGCAAGTAATGGGTTTTCCACGGACGAGAATTCAATTGTTTATGCAACATCATACGCATTGCGTGTCTTGTTAGTCCACTTTCACGAGCTGCTTTGATGTGTTGATTTTTGCGGGCTGCGAGTAAAACATTTCCTGCACTGTTGCCACGTTGTCCACTGGTCGGGATGTGGTTGGATGGTCATTTCTTGCTGAAGGGGTGCTGAAAAGTTCCTGGCTATAAGTGAATCACAAACAGACTGGCTGCAGACCCAAACTCCCGAGTTCTTTTACAGGGCTTAGAAAAACTGAAGGACCGCTGCAATAAGTGTGAGAATCAGAGAGGGGAATATGTTGAAGAAAATCATAATTAATAGATCTCCCAGTATTTTCTTTTACTCAAAGCCAGGAACTTTTCAGCACATTCTCGGCTCTGATATGTTAGTGAGATATACAGATGCAGTCAAAATCGGAAATATTTTTTTATATTCATTCCCAGACAATCCATCTTAGCAATAGCATTGAATATTTTTCAGCAGCGACGCCGTTCTACATAGAAAGGCCATACCTTAATAAAACTTTTTAACAGCAGTTAATCACATTTACAATATCATTTTACAGAATTGTAAAATAATGGGCATTTTTGGTTGCATCTTGGGAGTTTGATGATTTCAATATCGCTTTTGCTTGAAAAGTATTTTGTAACTATTTGCTTTCATAGCACCTGCGAGTACAACATGATGTTCATGTATTAAAAAGTGTCTACACTTATTTTCAAAAGTAGCATCATTCTTAGCTTCGGGAAAATACTTACGCATAAACACTTTCTAACATGCAGATAGTTTCTCCTCCAGGTTTCCTGGTTGAGATAGATTTGTCCAGATGGTGTAGGGCCTCGTGTTCGAATTAGACAAGGAATGCTTCTTGAAAGATCCTCTGCCTTCTGAAATGCCTCATGTTGCTCTTCTCCCATTTAAACATGTTTCACGTATTCTACTTAGTACTACCGTTTAGCAGATATCTGCGGCGTCATGTGTGAATCTATTTGATCCATGGGCAACCTTCGATGCATTGAGATATGATGTGACATTTAAAGTTTGTTTGAATAGATGTTAAGCTTCTTCCTTGTTTTTGTGTCAGGGATAGATGGCCAGTATTACTTTTGGTACATAAATTCTCTTTGTAGTTCATAGCATGGCCAAGTGGCTAGAGTATTCGAATCACGATTATAAGGCCATAACTTCGATACACGTCAGTGGTTTGTATCCTTGAGCAAGACTTTTTATTTCATATTGCTCCAGTCCACCCACCTACCAAAACTGAGTTGTACCTGTAATTCAAAGAACCAGCCTTGTTTTATTCTGTATCACGCTGCTGAATCTCCCTGAGAACTAGTTTAAGGGGATGTTTGTCTGTGAAGGGCTCAGCCACTCGCACGAAGCAGGCTGTTTCGTCGATGGGATGAACTGGAACGCTCGTCCTCGTAAGCGACGGAGAGGTAGGCTAAGTTAATATATTCCATAAACAGCTCACACTTTACTTAACATCCACAAGTAACCCAAATATTTGTATGCATTTTGGTTCAACAAACACGTACTGAATCACAGGTTTATTGTGAGCCGAAATATCTGAGAATTATTTCTTTTATTCGGAAGCCAACCAACCAACCACCAACCAACAAACAAACAAACAAACAAACCCAAACTTTAGACTTTGTCAAAACAAAAATATTTTGATCGAAACAACCAAAGGAAAAGAATAAGACGTCTTCAAAACTATAACCAATCAAAATTTAGATGCTTTTCCATAAAACCATATATAAATTCGAAACCAAAGTACTTCCAACTCCAACAAGCCGTGAAAGATAGAGAGACCAGTGCGCTGTGACTGAAATTGAAAAAGAACGAGTCGAAAATTACAGCCTACAAAATAAGCCGAGTCGAAAATTACAGCCTAGAAAATAAGCCTCGTCCTGGAAGATATGT
>NW_021834325.1:25000-51222 GCF_006345805.1 Octopus sinensis
GTATGCATATATGTATGTATGTATGTATGTATGTATGTATGTATGTATGTATGTATGTATATATATGTATGTATGTATGTATGTATGTATGTATGTATGTATGTATCTATTTATCTATCTATCTACACATATATAGTACGCCAGGCGAAATGCGTTGCCGTATTTCGTCTGTCGTTACGTTCTGAGTTCAAATTCCGCCGAGGTCAACTTTGCCTTTCATCCTTTCGGGGTCGATTAAATAAGTACCAGTTACGCACTGGGGTCGATGTAATCGACTTAATCCCTTTGCCTGTCCTTGTTTGTCCCCTCTGTGTTTAGCCCCTTGTGGGCAGTAAAGAAATGTATCTACACATATATACATACGATTGTATTCAAAGATTTGTAACACAGAGTTTAGGAGACGTAAAACACACAATCACATAATTATCTTGAATTATCATGATGATTTTCTGTGAAATAAAAGTACCAAGTCTTAAAGTCGATAATTTCTCATTCGTGTTTTCCATATTTATTTTAAATAGATGCCCCGTTGATCATAAAAGTGCCGTCACTTTTGACAACAAGAAGTACAGCACCGTGCCAAAGTTTTTGGTCACTTTAAACTATTGTAAATTTCTACTAATTGCCAACTTGTATGAGAGTGTTTCGCTTTGTGTTTTTAATAGATGAAGCATTGGCCCTGTTGGAGTCATCTCCATACCTAATCATTATATTTTATGGTAGGGGTTTTGAATGAGAGGGGAAGATGCGAGACGACCCCCCAAAATTGCCGTGCAAAAGTTTTCCACCACCTCACAAAAACCAATCAAGATACAGTGTTTTAAACAGAAAAATGTCTATAATAAAAATTTATTACATAATGTTCATTTCATGAAGTTACTGTACATTGTTAATATTTCATGTGGCTTCCTTAGCTTGAATAATTGCTTCGATGCGCCTGGGAAGAGATGCGTACAAATCCTTCACCATCTTCACAGCTATGAGATGCCATTCTGCGTGGCTGAGTTCTCACAACTCTTCAAGATTGCGAGGATTCTTCTAACGAACTTTTCTCTTTAGTTTTGCTCATACTTGTTCGATGAAATTCAAGTCAGGGCTCTGAGCTGGTCAATCTTTCAATACGGTAACACCTTCATCAGCCAGACTCTGTTGTGTTGCACGTGATCTGTGGCATGGAGCACCGTCATGTTGTGCTGAAACATCTCACATTCATTTAAGTCTGGCACCAAATTGTCCTTCAGCAACTGGATGTATTTGGCACGGTATATGTCGTACAGCATATTTTCATGGTTACGACGACCTACACGTCTTTCCACTGCACAGAAGAATATGGGTAGCTGCATATACAACCGGGTATAATTTTCTGTATAGCCTCATTCAGGGTCTTTCAACCAGCTTCGCCTCGAGCCAAGTTAGTTGAAAAAACCCTGAATGAAGGTGCACAGAAAATTACACCCGGTTGAATATGCAACTGCCTATATATTTACCGCGGAAACGTGTAGATCGTCGTAACCATAAAGATATGCTGTACGACATTGTAAAATAGAATAAAATAAATTTTGAGGCGTAGGTGTGGCTGTCTGTTAGTAGCTTGCTTACCAACCACATGGTTCCGGGTTCAGTTCCACTGCGTGACACCTTGGGCAAGTGTCTTCTACAATAGCCTCGGGCCGACCAAAGCCTTGTGAGTGGATTTGGTAGACGGAAATTGAAAGAAGCCCGTCGTATATATATATATATATATATATATATATATATATATATATATATGTATGTATATATATATATATATATAATATATAATATATATATATATATATATATATATATATGTATGTATGTATATATATACATATATATATATATATATATTATATATACATACATACATACATATATATATATACTATATATATATTATATAGGGTGTGTGTGTGTGTGTGTGTGTGTGTGTGTGTTTGTGTGCCTGTGTTTGACCTCCCAACATCGCTTGACAACCGATGCTTGTGTCTTTACGTCCCCGGTTCGGCAAAAGAGACCGATAGAATAATTACTAGGCTTATAAAGAATAAGTTCCGGGGTCGCTTTGCTCGACTAAAGGCGGTGCACCAGCATGGCCTCAGTCAAATGGCTGAAACAAGTAAAAGAGTAAAAAGAGAGTAATGTTACAGTTTCTATCTTCTCCACCACGCTGCTGGCTGAGTTTGGTTGCTGCTGCGACGTCTACACGAAATGCATTTTTGAGGACGAAAGCTCCACGTACGTTGCTCTTTACTGGAAAATACACACACACACACACACACACACATTTCCTGTACTAGTTCCAGCTCAAGAGCTGCGGTCGTGCTGGGGTACTGTCATTAGCTTTGCTACACCCTCACTACTTGAAACATCCTCTGATATGTGGAATTTCGTGAATGACGGCGTTTGATGTTGTTGCCTTCATCTGCGTTTCTTGCCGTGAGGTAGGTTCACCCGGAACTCTCCACAGGTCGAGACACAGTTTTGTTTTGAAGACACCTGTATTCATTCCATGCAGGGTGGATATTGAAGAATTATGGGCTCTTGACACCCAAGCTGTTGCAGTATCTGGTCCTGTATCCTGGTGGCAATGTTAGGATTTCTGGTACTATACGATGACGCCTCGTTCTGCTGTGTAACGTTCAATGCCACGCACATAAATACACAGTCATATTTGTACACATACAAGCATGCAGGCAAATCTATGCGTATACATTTGACAAGTCAGTCAATCACCGGCTGACACTTTATCGAAGAAATCAAAGAACAAAAAGCCAAAGAAAAAAACACACTGAACAACAGAGCTGAAGACACCTCCGAAAGGAGGGGGGAGGCGCCACGTCAAAACGGTAGAGGAGTAGGGGCCGAAACCGGACGTGGTTCCTCCTGATGATATCTTGAGCTAACTGGATCCTATAGGGGAGCTGTTGTGGTAGCAGATCACGAAACACGGTTGTAATTCCTAGGCGTAGGAGTGGCTGTGTGGTAAGTAGCTTGCTTACGAACCACATGGTTCCCGGTTCAGTCCCATGCGTGCCACCTTGGGCAAGTGTCTTCTACTATAGCCTCGGGCCGACCAAAGCCTTGTGGGTGGATTTGGAAGACGGAAACTGAAAGGAGCCCGTCGTATATATATTTCTCTTTCTCTCTCTCTCTCTCTCTCTCTCTCTCTCTGTATATATATATATATATAATAATATTAGGGAGTAAATCCAAACTTACAGGGAAAAATTAGATTTAGGATTAAATCAAATTTCACAGTATAAATATAAATTAAATTAGAGATAAAACCACTATTAAGCAAATCAGTGAAAAACATAAGCCATAACATAAAAATAAATACAATTAATACAATATATAAAATATATAAAATATAAAATATAAAATTTAAATTATTTAAATTTAAAATTTAAAATTTATATTTATGAATTTTTATATATATTTAAAAAAATTCTTTATGAATTTTAAATTTATAAACTTTTAAACTTTTAATTTTTTTATTTAAAAAAAGATTTTTATAACTATCAAAAAGTATTAAAAAGTTTAATATGATATGATAATTATAATAAGTAATAAGTAATTACTTATTATATTATATTAAGCTTTTTAGTACATTTTGATAGTTATATAAAAAAATTAATTTTTTAATTTATTAATTTTTTAAATTTTGTTTTTTATAACTATCAAAAAGCATTAAAAAGTTTAATATAATATAATAAGTGTAATAAGTAATAAGTAATTACTTATATTATAATAAACATTTTAACACTTTTTGATAGTTATAAACAAAATTAATAAATTAATAAATCAAAAAATTAAAAAATTAAAAAATTAAAAATTAAAACTTTAAACTGGTTATTCAAAGACATTTATAGATTGTAAGTTTATTTTGTCCAGTTACATATCAGTATAGTGGTCATTTGCAAACTCCAACTTTCATTTCTCCTTAGCCCTCACGTCACACAGTTGTTAATGTTTATTTCAGTTGCGTCATGCCCTTCCAATTGCTATAAATTCGTAATGCATCTTACTGCTGTGTCTGTCACCTGGATGATGAGGAATCCTACATTGGGAGTGGTAACGACTAGGGTACTGTAGCTGACTGCTTATTGTGATCATTCGTCTTTTGGTTTCCTGTAGCTTTGCTCTCTTTTACAAACCCAGTGAACATATATTTCCTATTTCAAAGAAATTCAAATAATAGATATAAGACCCAAGTAAAAAAGATTCTCAACAATTCAACTTCTCTGGTTGAGATTAAGATGCCCAACCCGAATAGGGGCATTAACTCTCACAATTTAGAGCTCTATGACCTTCATTTTTCAGGAGCAAAATCTTTTTAACACGTTCAATAAAACTGGAATTTTGGAATATGCGCATAAAAATCAGTAATATGGGATATATATGGCACGATTATAATTTTTTGGGGGGTGTGTAAAGAGGGAAATAACCCTCATCTGCAAGTTTGATGAAATTCGAAACATAGATATTCCAGTTCATTAGAGAAAATATAACAGAAAAGTCTAATTCTTCAATTGTATGTAACACGGCAACGCCGGGTATCTCTGCTGGTATATATATATATATATATATATATATATATATATATATATATATATATATATATATATATATATATATATGTACGTGTGTGTATATGTTTGTGTGTCTGTGTTTGTCACCCCACCATCGCTTGACAATCGATGCTGGTGTGTTTACGTCCCTGTAACGTAGCGGTTCGGCAAAAGAGACCGATAGAATAAGTACTAGGCTTACAAAGAATAAGATTTGCTCGACTAAAGGCGGTGCTCCAGCATGGCCACAGTCAAATGACTGAAACATGTAAAAGAGTAAAAGACAATACAGGTGAATATACGCACAAAGACGTACAGTAATACGAAGTACACATATTAACAAACATATACACGTATCCATACATGCATTAAAATATTCATATGTAGTAATAAGAGCACTCAGAGAGTGCAAATCTCCGCCAAGGCAACACCAATGTTCTTCCAAGATTAGCCAGAGATGATTTTTAAAATGAGAATATCTCAAATAAACTCGACTGCTCTCACAAACGAGAATACTAAAAATGAACCCCACTGCTCCCAAACTTTAAGTAAAAAAAAACAGGAACATGAAAAATAATCCAGAATCCTTGTCCGATACCGAGTCGATCCAAAAATGTAATCAGTTCATGCCAGTCACGAGGCTAAATATCCCTGAAAGTTTCATCCTAATCCATCCAGCGGTTCTTGAGATATTTGTCCACGGACAAGCAAACAAACATACAAACAAACGCGACTGACAAAAATACCTCCGCCCTAGCGAAGGCGGAGGTAATAAAATACACAACCACGAATATATATTATACACGTTTATGCGTACATGGATATATCTATACAAACATGCACACATACAAAAAACGATAATCTTACACCCATACACATACTCATACCGTACTGCTTATGTATATAATCTCAAATATATAAGCATACATACAGAGATACACACACACATGCATACATAATATGTATGGTCGTATGTATATATATATATATATATATATATAAATATATGTATGTGTATATATATATATATATATATATATATATATATATATATATATATATATATATATATATATATATATATATAATATATATATATATATATACACATATATATATACGCATACACATATTTGAGAAAATTATGACGAAGCGAAATTAATATAAATTGTTAGTCTTGTGTGAAGGTGCAAAGTCTCGTGCTGATTCCATTACTTTAATGTACGCCTCGAGCCAAAATCGAACCAGGAACTTTTTATGTAGGTGTATAAGTCAGAATAAATAATAAAGAACCCATGTGGATTTTTTTTCTGCGAAAGGTCGATGGATTTGCTGTTGAGTTGCAAATCTAATAATAATAATAATAATAATAATAATAATAATAATAATGATGATGATGATGATGATGATGATGATGAAGATGATGATGATAATGATGATGATGATAATGACGAAAGAAAGCATATTTGTTAAGTTCAACATCATAGCGAAAGGTTTTAACCAAGTGTGCTGATGTAATTGTCTGTTTTGATGTAACTGCTTGTCTGACATCAATCTTTCTCTGTGGAGCTACTCACTCAAGTACATGTTTTGTATTGAGGACACATCTGTGAGTTTGATCTTTATTTTACTTAAGAATTTTGCTTTATTAGTCTTTTATGTGCAGTCTGGAACAATATCGCTCTTAATACAATTAATATTCATGACCTTCTCGCTCTCACTTTCTGAATGAAGTGTTGTGTTGATAGTAGCTCTAAGTGAAAGCGTTTTGTGGGAGGCAGGATATGATCATAGGAAGATGATGTAAATCGATAATAAACATCATCATCGTATTTAGAATTTCTTAATGGCTTACTCTTGGCTTTCTTTCATAGCTTATTTCATGTGGGAAATCTGAACTTAAACAAATTAATAAGAAAACAGTAAGGACAGCCTTGACAATATAAAATGCTTAAAAGCAATGTTGTCCATACATATCCACTACACCCTCGGACCACTACACTCTTGACCCACTGCACTCTCGCATCCAGCTGTAGAAACTCTGCCGGATCAGACTGGAGCCTGGTGCAGCCATCTGATTCCCCAGTCAAATCGTCCAACCATGCTATCATGGAAAGCAGACGTTAAACGATGATAATGATGATGATGATACAAATCATAGTTACATGAAATTAACTCCCTTTTGTTTGAGAGTCTCTAATAATCGCTGTTAGATTTTCTTTTATCTTTTATTTCTCAGTAAGAGGTAAATTTGAATTCATTGACAATATAATTCATACGCCAATCAGCACATCACCTCTGACTTAAATGATCTAAATCCATGCCACTGGCCTTTTTGAGTTCTTTCCCCTTCATTCATGTCTTGTAATTAGGCATATTATATCGACCTGAACTGCTAACAACCCTGTCTGTGTCTGTTTCTGTGTCTGTCTGTCTGTCTCTCTCCTTCGTTCTGTTCACTTGAGAATACTTTCATTCTCAGAGAATGAAAGTATTCTCAAGTCTGCATTACTCCTCAGTAATATATTATATATATATATATAATATATATATATATAATATATATATATATATATATAATATATATATTATATATATATATATATATATATATATTATATATGGTAGAAATATGTTTTGAAAAAAAAAAAATACACATGAAAGTGTAAGGGTAAAATAAGAAAAGTCAACGAAAATGCATATTGAAGGTATAAAAAGACTATTTATGATAGGTAGTGACAAAAATATACATTTAGAGTAATACGAGTCAAAAAGGTCATTATTATTGATGATTATAAAAAGGTAATAATAATAATAATAATCAGGTAAGGGACTGAAACGAACCAATTGGTTTTCGCGTTAGCTGTTCATCGTTTGAATAACACCGGTTAGTAGACGGTGTCAGGTCTAATAGTTCCTGAGAGAAAAGATTATTTGTAAGGGAGGTAAGTAGTTCTGGATTATATGTATAAGGGAGGTAAGTAGTTTAGGAATTAGAAATGTGAGTGATGTAGAAAGTGAATAGAGTTTAGTGGTTTAAATTGAAGAGTTAGTAGTGTTCTGTATTGAGTTGTGTGTTCACATTTAGTTGGGGGATAAATTTATTGATGAAAAATTACTCTTTATTCAACCTTTGTTGCATTGTGGTGTTCTGTGAGCATTGATAAAAGGGAAATATTTGGAAGATGGAATTACGATTCCTGGCACATCTTTCTATGTGTTCACTCACCTTTAACTGTCTGTATTGTGGGTGGCGGATTTGCTCTTTGTGAATGGTGATTCTTTGACGGAGCGAAATTCCTGTTTGTCCAATATAGAGTTTACCGCATCCTATGCATGTCATGACATAGATTACATTTGCCGAGGCGCAGGTGAAATTTGATTTGATCTTAAATATTTCTCCTTGTTTGAATTGAAATTCTGAACCCTCCAGAATGTGGGGGCATGTTCCACAGTTGGAACGTCCACATTTTCTCACTTTTGGTTCAGTAGTTAGTGGGTAAAGTCTAGCGCTGGTTAGTATTCTTTTCAGTGACTTCGGTTGCTTTTTGCTTTTTATAATTTTACATGAGCTTAAAATTTCGTTCATTGTTTTGTCTGCTGTGAGGATGGAGAGGTTTTGGGTGATGATGTTGAAGGCTTCGTTATTTCTGGGGTTATGTGTGGAGATGTACGGGAGTATTTTTAAGTCTTGTTAGTATTTCAGTATACATCTAATTTAGGATAAAAGTTTTCGAAAAAAAAAAAAATACACATGAAAGTGTAAGGGTAAAATAAGAAAAGTTAACAAAAATGCATATTGCAGGTATAAAAAGTCTATTTATGTTAGGTAGTGACAAAAATATACATGTAGAGTATTACGAGTCAAAAAGGTAATTATTATTGATGATTATAAGAAGTTAATAATAATAATAAAAAGGTAAGAGTCTGAAACGAACCAATTGGCTTTCGCGTTAGCTGTTTATCGTTTGAATAACACCGGTTAGTAGACGGTGTCAGGTCTAATAGTTCCTGGGAGAAAAGATCATTTCTAAGGGAGGTAAGTAGTTCTGGATTATATGTATAAGGGAGGTAAGTAGTTCAGGAATTAGAAATGTGAGTGATGTAGAAAGTGAATAGAGTTTAGTGGTTTAAATTGAAGAGTTAGTAGTGTTCTGTATTGAGTTGTGTGTTCACATTTAGTTGGGGGATAAATTTATTGATGAAAAATTACTCTTTATTCAACCTTTGTTGCATTGTGGTGTTCTGTGAGCATTGATAAAAGGGAAATATTTGGAAGATGGAATTACGATTCCTGGCACATCTTTCTATGTGTTCACTCACCTTAACTGTCTGTATTGTGGGTGGCGGATTTGCTCTTTGTGAATGGTGATTCTTTGACGGAGCGAAATTCCTGTTTGTCCAATATAGAGTTTACCGCATCCTATGCATGTCATGACTAGATTACATTTGCCGAGGCGCAGGTGAAATTTGATTTGATCTTAAATATTTCTCCTTGTTTGAATTGAAATTCTGAACCCTCCAGAATGTGGGGGCATGTTCCACAGTTGGAACGTCCACATTTTCTCACTTTTGGTTCAGTAGTTAGTGGGTAAAGTCTAGCGCTGGTTAGTATTCTTTTCAGTGACTTCGGTTGCTTTTTGCTTTTTATAATTTTACATGAGCTTAAAATTTCGTTCATTGTTTTGTCTGCTGTGAGGATGGAGAGGTTTTGGGTGATGATGTTGAAGGCTTCGTTATTTCTGGGGTTATGTGTGGAGATGTACGGGAGTATTTTTAAGTCTTGTTTAGTATTTCAGTATACATCTAATTTAGGATAAAATGTTTTCGAAAAAAAAAAATATATATATATAAAAAAATTAAAAAATATATAAAAAAATATATATAAAAAAAATAAAAATGGCGGTGCCCCAGCATGGCCATAGCTCATTAGCTGAAACTGGAAAAATCAAAATCAAAATCATATATATAGGCACAATGAGTTGCTATTATCCATAGGCGGAAACAGCTGTAAGTGATTTTAATAATTTATATTCATGTTTTTTAATAACTACTTGTATTCTTATCTTATATGCATTGAATAATATACTATATGTATGTATGTTATTATGGTTGTCGTTTTGATAAATAAATAAGTCAACATTTTAATATCCTAAAGTTGATGAATCAACTAATGTGGTTCTCCATTTTCTTATTTGCAATATATATATATATAAATATATATATATATGTGGCAAATGAAAGACAGAAGATGGAATATATGAGAATTTATTATTAATCACGACAATTGTTTCGATATATGTAGCATATCTATATCTATCTATCTATCTATCTATCTATCTATCTATCTATCTATCTATCTCTCTCTCTATATATATATATGCGTAAATACACGCACATACTTACGCACACCCGCACATGCCTGTGTTTATATATATGTGCATAAATACATACATGACTTATGCTGTAAAAGATTATTCAAGTTTTTAGTTCCTGCTTTTTGATTTTGGTCAACTGCACTAAGTACTTGCTTTTTATAAAATGTATTTTCGTTTGTTTGTTTTTCTTTCCTACCTGCCCTACGTAATTTATTTTCCCCATCACGTAAGATATTTTCAACACCGTGATTCCTTTTATAATGTTCAGCTACGCTAAGTTATTTTTTTAAACAATAATGTTTAATGTTTTCTGTGAATGCTAAGATACCATTGTAATGTTTTATAAATACTAAAGCTTTAACGGCAGGAAAAGGTTGCATAAATGTGTGTACCGAACGGGTTAAAAACAGAAATAAAATAACTCATTTGCTTAAGAGTATTTTTTTATTTTTATTTTCATCTTAAAATAAGTACAATAAAATATATCGTAGTTATTAGTCTCTCGCAAAATAGAACAAGCAATCTCATTGAAAAGTGCCGTAAAATATTTACTTTTGCATCCGGCGTGAGCATAAATTCATTTGAGATTTCTGCATATTGTCGGTGATAAGTAAGTGAACATATAAATGGGGAAAAAATCGGTGCAATTCATTCTGTGCTATCGTCATCATCATCATCATCATCATCATCGCCATCATTACAATCATCATCATCAAAATCATCATAATTATCATCATCATCACCAACATCACCATTATCACCCCCCATCATCATCACCATCATCACTACCACTTCCACCACCACAATCATCCACTTGTTGGCGGTTAACACAAACACACAAGCACATACACGCACACATGCACACATACACACGCACGCACACACACACGCACGCACACACCACACACACACACACATATATATATATACCATGGGCTTTCAGTTTCCGTCTACCAAAATTTTTGGTTAGCCCGAGGCTATAACAAAAGACACTTGCCCAAGGTGCCACGCTTGTAGTTGGGAAGCAAGCTTCTTACCACACAGACATGTATGTATGCGTACATACATACTAGCATTCATTGTAGCATAATAATGTATATACACAGTTCATAGGCCTTGGTATAAATATTTCAAGTCTGATATTCATACTACAGGCCTTTTTCACTGAACTGTTATGTAATGAGGATATAAACAAACCAGCATCGGTTGTCAAGTGTTTGGAGCGTGACAAACACAGACTCAAACACACACATATAAGTATATATACGACTGGATTCCACACAGTTTCCGGCAACCAAATACACTCACAAAGCATTGGCCAGACGTCACTCGTCCAACGTGTGATTCAGTGGCACTACAACCAAATTTGTGTGATTCCAAAGTGAGTTTCTAAATCACCCAGCCATGCCTTCGGTAACCAGCCATTCGGTAACGTAACTCAGATATCGCCTTGCTATACGTAATTGCTACCTTTATGCTTTGAGTTCAAATGCTGCCGATGCATTTTTTTTACATTAACTTATTCTGCAATCAATAAAATAGTAAATTATGTATCAAGGATCGATTTTCTCTACTGCTTATCCTCCAAATTGTAAAACTTTCTGCTTATGATATAAACCACCACCAGTATTTTGCGTAGGATATGGGCAGTTCTCATGAGCACTATTTTTTAAATTTCTACCATTTTGGGGTTTCCTGGTATCTGAGTTAGGTAGCAATCAGCCCCTATTTCGACGATGCCTTCAGGTTTGTGATCGTACCAACTTTTTGCGACTGTCAAGTCCATACTTGTTGCAGAATGTCCAATGGACACACCTGGCTATATTGTCGTGGCGTCTCTTATATTCCTTCTGGGCTAGTAGCCTACATTGGCTTGTAATATGCCATACGGTTTCACGTTTTGTCCACAGATTCTGCACTTATCACTTTCTGCCACGTTGTCTATTCTGTATTTTATGTAATGTATTCTTAGTGCTTGCTCTTGGGCAGCACAGATTAGAGCCTCATTTCCGGTTTTAAATCACTTTTAGTCATCCACAGACATCTTTTTTCTCTGTCTGTCTTATCTTCATCATCCCTATGAAATTGTCCATGCATTATTTTCTTTACCCACCTATTCTTAGTTTCATTCGTTTTCAATTTCTTGTATTGTACTTTATCTTTGCAATCTTTCATCCTACACAAGCCTGATCTTCTTACTCCTAATAATAGCAGTTCTGTGACATTTTACATATCATACTATGTTGTTTTCTTCTCCACTAATGCTATGTTCGCATCCAATAACTCCTCTTCCCCCTCCTTTTCTTAGTTCATACAGTCTGTCTGTGTCACTTTTTGGGTGGAGTGACCCATATCTAGTTAGCAACTTCCTTGTCTTTCTGTCTAAGGTGTTTAGTTCATCTACTCTCCATGCGATTACCCTTGCTCCATATCTAAGTAGTGAAACCGCATTGGTGTTGATAGCTTCGATCTTATTCCGTCCATTTAAATTTTTCTGTTATTTCTTTCTCCATCAATTTATCCATTTCCAGTATCCTCAAGTACTTTTAGCCCGTCTCTTCTATCTGCTTCATAACCTCCCCCGACGGTATCGTTAGCCCGTCCATACATCTGATTTGGCCTCTCTTCAAGACTAACACACCTCACTTTCTCTGTCCGAACTCCATTCAGGACTGAAGGTATACATCGTATCAACGACAGAACTGACTTGGGCTTCATCTTTACCATAAAGTTTGAGGTCATCCATGAATATCAAATGGTTGACTTTTTGCTGGCGGCTTTTGAATACATACCCAGCTTTTGCTTTCCTCAGAATCAGTGTTAGTGATATCAAGCACAGTACAAAGAAAATGGCCCTCCTAATTTCTACTGTCCCTAAACTTCTTCCGTATGCTGTTAAGTCTGTCCTCCAATTCGCCATACTTTTTCCAAGCAATTGCTCAACATTCGATGCAATCCCAAACACTTCATACACTCCATAATCCAAGAATGTGGGATCATATCGTACGCCTTACGATAGTCGATCCATGACATGGCTAAGTGAATTTTCCTCCTCTTGCAGTCTCTAAGTACAGTTTTGTCTATCAGGAGTTGATCCTTGGTACCTCTGCACTTACGCTTACAACCCTTCTGTTCATGTGGCAGGACTCCATTTTTTCCAGATATTCGACATTGACTCCAGTCAATAACTTCCACATAAGTGGCAAACAGGATATCAGCCTGTAATTGTCTACAGTATTGCCTTTTTCGATGTATTTCAGGCACAGCACTGTCCTACCCAACGTCAACCACTCTAGTGTTCCTTGGTCGGTATTTAACAAGGTGTTGAGTTGCGCAGCTATTCGTGCATTACATTCACGAAATCTTTTGATCCAGTAGCCTTGAACTCCATCTGGTCCCGGGGCCTTCCAGTTGCTCATTGTTTTGCTGATTTGCTTCACGTCCTTAACTGAAATTACTGGTTCTACCTGTTTTGGACAGACTATTGTTTGTTTCAGTTCTTGCAACCATTCAGCATCCTTCTTGTGTTCCTTGTCTTTGCTTCAGATGTCACTCCAAAACCTTTGACTTTCAATGTTATCTGGTATCAACTTCTCATCTGTACCCTCTCCGTTTATTTCTTTATAGAATCTCTTCTGATCTACTCTGAATGACCTATTCTGGTGGTAACCCTTCATTCTTTGGTCGTATCTTACATCTTTGCTTTCTTTGCAACGAGGCACTGTTTCAGTTCCTCCACTACTACTTTTAGGTCCTTTCTTTCAATATTATACTTCCTTTTCAGCGCCCTGTATTTTTGTTTGCTTTTAAGCTCCCATTTCGCTTTTCTGTCTAATACAGAGATTTCCAGCGAGAGCGTGTCTAACCCTACCTGGATTCTTCTTTTCCACCATGGATCTTTTCTTTTGTCACTCCCATTATGTTTCTTTTTCTTGACATCAAAACCCACGTTTTCTGCTACAACAATACTTGCTGCCTTGATCAAATTATTTATTTCTGTGATGTTGTTCTGATGTATTTCAGAAGTTCATTGACATTTTTGGTTTCTTGGTTCAATTTCCATCGATCAACCTTTTTTAAGGTTGCAAATAACGCCCGTATCGTTCTCCTGTAGTCTTACCTTTATTCTGTCGTAGATTGCCTTTTGTTCATCTGTTATGTCACCATTAGTTTTTTTGTCTTCTTTTAGATCATCTATATGTCTCTCATCTAGTAAACTACCACTGCTCCTTTCCTGTGCTATGGGATTACACTTATTAGTAAGAACTCTATTTTTCGTTGTTATCTCTGCTGCTATTTTCTATGACCTGTCTTTTAATAGCTTCGAGCTCTAATTCTGTGAACCAACAATTTTTCCTTAATGCTCTAGCTTGATCAGATAGTCTCTGTTCCGTGAGTTGAAACAATCCCTTTTCTCTCCAATGATCTTACATACGTTGTCGGTAACCCCTAATTTGAGAACCATTTTCATCTACCGGGCTGCTCAGGTAGTAACACTTCATGACCACAGCATTGGTTGCTTGTTCCATCTACGTCGTGTGTGGTGGTTCCTTTCCGGATATCGACAGGCTGGAGCCGGACCAGAATCTCTGAGCCTACCGGGTGTAACACTGTCACCACCATTGGCTTCAGTTTCATTACCACCGTTATTCAGAATATTTTGTTTTTTCATTATCACTCATATAAGGTAGCGATTATGAGGTTGCGCAATTACCAGTGTTTTATTGTGACAACATCGCTAGATGTATCATTAATCAGCTCACGAGGAGAGAAGTCTCCACCCGTTTCCTGTCATTATTATTATTATTATTATTATTATTATTATTATTCAGTAGTTTTATTTTTATAGCGTGCTTTCACTTCACTACCGAGCGCAGCTCTGTGTGCCTTGGGTATGTGCTGTGATTTGTTGTGATGCTCTGATGGTTATTGTATGGAAAGTGTTCTGCGTAGGATGTGTGCAGTGCCTAGTAGTAGTGCATTTTCTGTATGTTATATGTGTTTGTAAGTCCTGGTGTTTTTGTTATGTATTTGTCTGAATATTTTTATCATGCCTAATGCACCTACTATGATAGGAATTGTTCTGTTTCAGGTTTCACATTCTAGTTATCTCTATTTCCAGGTCTTTGTATTTTGAGAGTTTCTCCATTTCTTTTAGAGACACGTTGTCATCTGCCGGTATTGATACATCAATTAGAAGCATTTTTTCTTCATGATCTCTGACAATATATCTGGTTGTTGGCCTTAATTTCTCTTTATTATCATTATTATTATTATTATTATTTTATTATTATTATTATATTATTTTATTATTATTATTATTATTATTATTATATTATGTGGTAGTTGGGCCTCAGATAGCTATACTATCATAATAGTGTAGTTGTAGTGTTAATTTACTGTTAGCAGTATTTAGTATTAGCAGCTCTAGCATATTATCATTATTATTATTATTATTTTTATCATTATCACCATCACCACCACCACCACCACCACCATTGTTTTAGGGAAAAGTTGGGTAGCAGTTTGGTGAATAGATCATATTCTACAGGTCTTTAACTAGATTCGGCAGATGGTGGGGAGGTCAGCCATAGAGGCAAAATACCCTTCGCACCCTTTAGGTCAGTAGAGGTCAAATGTGTTTACTACTACCAGTGGATACTGGAAGCGCTGCCTTGAAAAGAAGCGATTCAACCGGTTCTATTTGTAATTACTGGTAGAAAAAACAACAATAATATAATAATAATAATAATAATAATAATGATATATATATATACATGCACACACACATACACACACACACATATATATATATACACATACACACGCATATATTCTGATATTCACGTCGTTGAATTTTTGAATTTCTGAATTCAATTGTGTTATTGCAATAAAAAGTGTGTTTACGTATTAGGGTAATATATTCAAGTTTTCAAGTTTTCTTGAGATGTTCGTTTGTCTGTCCAGTTGGAGAATACAGTAGGACTTTTGCAATGAAAAGGATGTTTACATTTTTGAATACTCAGGGAGAGTCAAAAAGAAAAAAAAAACAAGTTGTAGATAGGCGCAGGAGTGGCTATAGGCGCAGGAGTGGCTGTGTGGTAAGTAGCTTGCTAACCAACCACATGGTTCTGGGTTCAGTCTCACTGCGTGGCATCTTGGGCAAGTGTCTTCTGCTACAGCCCCGGCCGACCAATGCCTTGTGAGTGGATTTGGTAGACGGAAACTGAAAGAAGCCGTCGTATATATGTATATGTGTGTGTGTGTTCTGTGTTTGTCCCCCCCAAATCGCTTGACAACCGATGCTGGTGTGTTTACGTCCCCGTCACTTAGCGGTTCGGCAAAAGGAGACCGATAGAATAAGTACTGGGCTTACAAAGAATAAGTCCCGGGGTCGATTTGCTCGACTAAAGGCGGTGCTCCAGCATGGCCGCAGTCAAATGACTGAAACAAGTAAAAGAGTAAAAGAGTAAAGAGAGTAAAGTTTTAAGAGTAACTAAATATGGTCTTTTGTATGACCGCACAGAGAGAGATGGTAGTGTTCTTTGAATAAAAAGGAGGATGATGTTTACATTTTCGAATATTCAGGGAGAGATGAAAGGATAAGTCGTCACACATTAGTTGTAGATATTAAAGATTTTTTTAAAGCTGATCGTTTGTGTGTTCGAAAGCTGAAGGTAAGTTTCCTAACTCCTTTTATTTTGAGGGAGATTTAAAAATAAAAATTATTATTACTATTATTATTATTATTATTATTATTATTATATTATTAATTATTATTATTATTATTATTATTCAGTAGTTTTATTTTATTGCGTGCTTTCACTTCACTACCGAGCGCAGCTCTGTGTGCCTGGGTATGTGCTGTGATTTGTTGTGATGCTCTGATGGTTATTGTATGGAAAGTGTTCTGCGTAGGATGTGTGCAGTGCCTAGTAGTGCAATTTTCTGTATGTTATATGTGTTTGTAAGTCCTGGTGTTTTTGTTATGTATTTGTCTGAATATTTTTTTATCATGCCTAATGCACCTACTATGATAGGAATTGTTTCTGATTTCAGGTTCCACATTCTAGTTACCTCTATTTCCAGGTCTTTGTATTTTGAAAGTTTCTCCATTTCTTTTAGAGACACGTTGTCATCTGCCGGTATTGATACATCAATTAGAAAGCATTTTTTTTCTTCATGGTCTCTGACAACTATATCTGGTCTGTTGGTCTTAATTTCTCTATCTGTGTGTATCGGCATATCCCAGAGTATGGTTGCTTTCTCGTTTCTGTGACCTTTTCTGGTGTGTGCCTATACCATCTTTTTCTGTTGTTATTCCATAATGTTGGCATAGTTTCCAATGTATGTAGGTTCCAACTCTGTCATGTCTGTGAATATATTCCTTCTTAGCCAGGACTGGGCAGCTAGAGATAATATGATTGTTTCTTGTCCATCTCCACATATTCTGCAGTTACTTGTAATATTTCTTTTCATTACATGTTTTTGGTAATTTCTGGTGGTGAGGCTTTGGTCTTGTGCTGCAATTAAAAATCCCTCTGTCTCTGCTTTGAGTCCTGAGCTTCTCAACCATTGCTGGGATTTTTCTTTGTCTATTTCTTTTGCGTTTAGTTTAGTGCAGTATTTACCATGAAGGGGTTTTTCTTGCCATCGTTTTATCATGGCTCGTTGCTGTTCTAATTTTAGTTTGGATTTCATTTGTTTTATAGCTTTTGTTGTTTCTTCATCATCTTCTTCTTCTTCTTTGTGTTTATTAGGTGGTATGATTTCTTGTTTGTATTTGTCAGCTTCCTTAAATACTGAGAACAGTTTTTTGTTTTGCTCGTGTTTTGCCGCTATCTGGATCAGTTTTCCTTCCTTCTGAAGTAGGTATTTTTGCAGTCCTATGGTGGTTATTTTATAGTAGTTTCCAGCTGTATAAGGCCTCTACCACCTTCTAACGTTGTATATATAGTCTTTCTATGTCAGATTTTGGGTGATGATGATCCTAGATCCTGTCAGTATTTTTCTTGTTTTCCTATCTATTTTGGACAGTTCATTTCGTGTCCAGTTAAGGATATTGTAGCTGTAACTTATACTGGGACAGCTAAAGTGTTGATACCTATTATCTTGTTTTTAGCATTGAGCTCTGTTTTTAGTATTGATCTAACTCGTCTATAATATTCTTTTTTATTTTCTCTTTCATTTGTGTGTGTTGTGTCTTATCTAGTTCATGGATTCCTAAGTATTTGTAAGTTTGGCTTTGGTCTAATTCTTTTATTTCATTGGTTTTATCTAGTGTGATGTTGTTACTCTTAACTAGTTTTTCCTTTTTCATGGTTACTTTGGCGCATTTTTCTAATCCAAATTTCATATCTATTTTTGCTAAATCATGAACAGCTGTTTGTCATTTGCAGCGTATAGTTTTAGGTCATCCATATATAAAAGGTGGCTGATCGTTTTTTGCCGTAACATTTATATCCGCATCCAGTTTATTTAGCATATCAGATAGAGGTGACAGTGCCAAGCAGAAAAGAAAGTGGAAAGAGCGTGTCTCCCTGGAATATTCCTCTTCTAATGGGGATGTCTTTGGTTTTCATGAGTCCCTCTATTGTTTGGAGGTGTAGGACTGTTTGCCATTTATTCATAGAGTGCTCTATGATTTTATGATTGTTGGTGCTACTTTGTTAATGGCTAGTGTTTCGAGGATCCATGTGTGGGGGATGCTATCAAACGCCTTTTTGTAGTCAATCCAGGCCATACTGAGGCCTTTCTTCTTTCTGTGGCTGTCTTCAGTTACGGCTTTATTAATCATTAGTTGATCTTTACAGCCATATGAGCCCTTGCGGCATCCTTTCTGCTCTTCTGGAACAGTTTGTTTTCGTCCAGGTGCTTGTTCAGCCTTTGCGATATCACTGGAGTAAATGCCTTGAACATAGTAGGAAGGCAGTTTATTGGTCTGTAGTTTTCTGGTTGTTTGTTTCATTTGATTTGGGAATTAAGATGGTTTTCCCCTTCGTGAGCCATTCAGGCATTGTCTCTGGCTCTGCTAGTATGCTGTTAAAGTTTTCAGCCAGCTTTTTGTGCATTCCTGTTAGATATTTCAACGAGAAGTTGGGGATCTTGTCATGCCCAGGTGCCTTCCAGTTGCTTAGTTTTTGCAGTGCCTGGGTGACCTCTTCAGTTGTTATGAGGGCTCCAAAGTTGTTCAGATGCCGAGTTTGTTATTTTCATACTCCTTTTTTTTGGCTGTTCGTTCGCCGACCATATTTCTCTCCAGAATTCTTCCAATTCTTCTGCCGTTGTGCTGCAGTGACTTCTATTTTATTTTTGCCAGTTCTTGGTAGAACTTTTTGGGTCGGAGTTGAACTTTTTCTTCTGTTCAAAGAAGCGTTGGCGTTTCTCGTACGGCGGATCCTTTGAGCTTTGGCAAGGATATCTTGCTTCAGTTTCTTTTATCTCCGGCAAATCTTTTCTGTGATGTTATATTTGCGGAGCATTTTTGTTCTCTTTTTGTTGCTCAGTAGCGTTGCTTGTTTGCTGATTTCATTAAGAATCGACAGGTCTTTTCTAATTTTTTTAATTTTGTTTTAGATGTTATTTATCCACAGGGTTTGTTTGGGTGGTGGTACTCCTGTTTGGGCGGGTTTGGGTGAGTATCCAGCTTCTTTTATTATTATTATTATTATTATTATTATTATTATTATTGAGTGTGAGAGCAGTGCATGCCATCAAAGTGACACTGGGGTAAAAATATACAAAGCCCAGTATACCCGTCATGACTACCCGTCTGATAAGGATACACTAGGCACATGCATCACAACCATATGTGCGTGACATGGTGATCTCATATCAAGATAAACAGCGCATGACCTTGCAGGTGGGGCCCAGTTAGAATTTTCTTCTGGTCGAGTAGCCCATCCCGCCCTTATTATCATCATCATCATCATCATCATTATTATTATTATTATTATTATTATTATTATTATTATTATTATTATTATTATTATTATTATTATTGTTATTATTATTATTATTTATGATTTTCTGTTGGACGTTTTTTCAATATTGAGAATCTAATTAATATTTCTCATCCCCTATGGTAATAGGTCGGGAATTGTATATGATATAATTAGTTTATTAAATTCTAAATTCTGTCAACCGACAATTTTTGGAGCCGTCTAGATCGCGATTTATATATATTACACCTACATACATATAGGCAAATACATATAGATTACATATATATTTATGATAGGTAAATATATATATGTGTGTGTATATATATATAGTTATACATATGTCTGTTGTCTGTCTGTCTATCTATCTATCTATCTATCTATCTATCTATCTATCTATCTATCTATCTATCTATCTATCTATCTATCTATCTATCTATCTATCTATCTATCTATCTATCTGTGTATTCTCGCTGTCTCGATGTGTCACTATCTATTGATAACGGAAGAAATTAGTCAGAAGTTGGGCAAATACTGTTATTTATTATTATTACGTCTTCGTGCTTTATTTTCAGTCGCTGTAAATTATGGAAGAGCATCTTTGATAATTTGTTCTTTCTTTATTAATATATAAAATATGTACATCATGAGAAACATTCTCTACACACAAAACCAACATGAAAACTACATAAAGTTTATACATACATACATATATATATATATGTATATATATATATACATACACACTCACACACACAAGTATACAGATACACGTATTCATATATACGTACAAATAGATGCCGATATTCACTTATTCAGATATTGCGACGTACAAGCTTATGCATACACATAATTACACGATCAAATGTGAAATAAAAACACAGGTATAAACATACAAACTTAAGAGTGCTAGTCGCCTAGTTTTATACAAATTCATAAAGTTTTTAAGGAATAATTATAATGAATAATAATAATATAATGAATAATAATATAATGAATAATAATATAATAATATAATGAATAATAATAATAATAATAATTATAATGAATAATAATAAGTCGTTCGTATGTATTTTCTCAAACGTTTTTCTCGTGGAGATGTGCGTATGTGTAGGTGTATATATGTATGTGTGGAGGCGCAATGGCCCAGTGGTTAGGGCAGCAGATTTGTGGTCATAGGATCGCGGTTTCGATTCACAGACCGGGCGTTGTGAGTGTTTATTGAGCGAAAACACTTAAAGCTACACGAGCCTCCGACAGGGGGCGGTGGAGAACTCTGCTGTACTCATGCACCATAACTTTCTCTCACTCTTTCTCCCTGTTTCCTTTGTACCTGTATTTCAAAGGGCCAGCCTTGTCACATACTGTCACAGTGAATCTCCCTGAGAACTACGTAAAGAGTACACGTGTCTGTGGAGTGCTCAACCACTCGCACTTTAATTTCACGAGCAGGCTGTTCCGTTGATCGGACCAACTGGAACCCTCGTCGTCGTAACCGACGGAGTACCGTAGTAATATATGTATATGTAGGTGTATATATATGTATATGCATCTGTACATACATACATACATACATACATACATACATACATACATACATACATACATACATACATATATACATACATACACGTGTATACACTCACACATTTATTTATGTACACATACAAGGTCTGATTGAAAAAAGTACCACACTGTTGCTATGGTAAGAGAATTAAAGTACGCCGGGTGAAGCCGCTTGGTACAGATTGACCTTGCACTCTATCGCGCATGCGCAATTAGTTATAGCATTCTCGCTGTTTATAGCAATGCTTGGAAGTAAAGTGTGTTGAGTGTGGTCGTCTGAAAAAGATCGGGTTATAGCTGTACAGTATCTCCTTGTGTCGAGGTAGACGAAAACATTTTGAAAATGGTTATAACAGATAACGAATAGTGGATCTATGGCTACGACTCCAAAACCAATGTCTAGAACGATCAATATTCCAAAACATCGAGGAAACACGAGAAGCAGCTGATCGCTACCCCCACCCCAACAAAAAGGGAGTTCCAGGAATGTTTCCGTCAATGGACACGACACTGGATAAAGTGCGTGGCTTCAGAAGGAAACTGTTTCGAAGAAGATTAGATACCAAATTGATACGTGGACGCGATACCAATTCTAAGTGCCTCTTCTAATTTCTTAACTAGGTCTCCCCCTATTCTATTTCGGTCTAGTGCTAGGGCCTTACTGTACCTAACCGATTCTGCTTTAATTGCTTTCTTTATGACATAACACCATCTGTTGTTGACGATGGCACGCGTCAGTGCTCTCTTAAATAATGTGCTAATCCGCTCCCTGTAAGCCTGGCGTGCCGTGACCGACGCGTTCAGCTTCCAGTAACCGGGACCCTGTCTATGTGTCTCATCTAAGTCAAGTGTACAAATCACAAATTTGTAGTCTGTGTAGCTGACTATGTGAAGATGTGGACAACCTACACTCTCCTTATCCACTGTCCTACATAATACTCTATATATGATCTGGACGACCCGATGCGGCTGATCCAAGTGTTTATTACCTCTCTGACTGAGGTCACCGTGGCCTTTTCCGTAGGCTTTTCTTTCCACGGATAAACCTACTCTTGCTTTTTACATTTTTAAAATTCTGTGATATACAATCCCCTTGATCGTCTTTTTTACCCCGATCCCTTTTGATCGGAATTTTACTTTTCTTTGTCACTTTTTCCCTTTTTGTTTTTTATTTTCGTAAAGAAAAGCTCTATATTTGTATTTGTCCTCTCTGTGTTCAGCCCAGTGTGGCCAATTAAGACAGTTATCTATCTATCTATCTATCTATCTATCTATCTATCTATCTATCTATCTATCTATCTATCTATCTATCTATCTATCTATCTATCTATCTATCTATCTATCTATCTGTCTGTCTATCTTTACAACGGCATATATATTTCGATATATTGTTAACTGGATATTCAGTACTCCCTAACATATCAGTTGGCACTATTTAAAAGTTAATATACCGATTACGATACACAAACCATAACTTACGTGGTCTTACGATTTTCAGAAAGGATAGTCGAGAAAATTGATCACAGTACTTAGCTTGTCCATAATTTAACGATCAGGTGATGGACAAAACCAAAGCCCATATTAGTGGGATATAATTTGGGAATATAACAGGTTGCAATTAAATATCTTACAACATTTAGTCTAGAGTACTATCAATCCATAAATCACCATTAAGACCGCCATAACTAACTCATCTTTAAATAAATAGATTCACATTTAAACCACGTATCTATCGGCTTAATCTTCGATCATAAAAAATGCTTTTAATCATAGACACGGTCATTTGATACACTTGACTGAAGTTGTTATCTTTATTTCTTAATTAAGAGTAATAATTTTTGTGTCACAAGAAACCTGAAGTACGAGTTAAGGGAACAAGACAGTTGGGCAACAGAAATGATGCTTTACTAAATAACAAAATGGCTGCAGATGTAGCTGTGTCGTTCACAACTTTACTTCTCAACTACATGGTTTCGAGTTTGATCAAGCTCAGCTGCATTATACGCAAATATTTAGTATTCTAGCATGTGGTTGACCACAGCTTCGTCTGTGTAATTTGGCAGATGGAAACTGGAGAATCAATAGAAGTGACTGTTCTTGTTCTTGGTTCTAAACTTAAAACGTCACTCGTCTGACATGTATTTTTTGTTTAAAATTCAGTAAAAATAGTAGTTGTCAGTGGGGCCCCAATTAGATGGCCCTTTAAAAAAATAGACCCTCCTTACGACATTGGGATTAGGGGAGTTGCTGGTTTGAGTTTCGTTGTCCTTGCACCAACGGTCTTGGAGGAGTTAATGAACATAAAAATGAAATGGACAGAGAAGCATCACTCAAATTTATAATAGGATATATATATATATATATATATATATATATGGTGGTGTGTGTGTGTGTGTGTGTGTTTGTGTGTGTGTGTGTGTGTGCGTGTGTGTATGCCTTTGTGATTGTCCTTCCTCACCGCCTGACGACTGGTCTTGGTATATTTACGTCCCAGTAACCTAGCAGTTCGACAAAAGAGACCCGTGGAATAAATGCCAGGCTTAAAAATATAAGCACTGGGTCAATTCGTTCGACTTAAACCCTTCAAAGCGGTGCTCCAGCATGGTCGAGGTCCAGTAATTGAAAGAAGCGAAAGACAAAAGAGAAAAGATGAATTTTATATGCTTGATATAATTTTGTGAACATAAAAAATTGCTGTTAATGATAATTTGATATCATAGAGTTAATTACCAAATAATTAATTACGGTAGTCTGTAACACATAAATTATTAAAGTTCACTTACTGCTTCTTAGAATTAAATCTTTGGACAAAATTCAATATTTATTATATATTTAAAGTACTCGACAAAATACTTGAATACTCGACAAAATAAATGTACAAAATTGTTGTACTTTGGAAGGATCATAGTGCCAACAGAGGCAGACGCACTGGTTGTAATTCACTTCGGTGTTATTATCAACAAATTTTGCAATTATTTAATTAATTAGGAAATAGATAAGCTAATTGAATAATTGGTCTTTCATCACATTCTCCTCTTACATCATCTCCGTATTATCAGACAAAGAGTGCAGAATAGGTGTAAGAAGATCGAGCCGTCACTTGATAAGGTCATACACTGTGCCGAAAGAACTTCGACAAACCAATTAGTTAATTGATTAATTAATTAATTAATTAGTTAATTGATAATCAAGTAAGTTAATTACAACCACTGTGTGTGTGTGTGTGTGTGCATGTGTGTGTTATATTGGCAGAATAGTCTTCTTAAAAGTACAAGAATTTTAATTTCAAGTCACGATTTCACATTAAGAATCTAAGAAAACAGAAGGAAAATTTGAATTTCCAAAATGATTTTTTATGAAATATGCTTTGATATAGGTTGTTATAATAAAAAATCATTTCCATAAACAGTCGTTTCAATAAAAAGTCGTTATATAGGCGCAGGCGTGACTGTGTGGTTAATTCTAGGTTCAATCCCACTGCGTGGTACCTTGGGAAAGTGTCTTCCACTATAGTCACGGGCTGACCAAAGCTTTGTGAGTGGATTTGGTAGACGGAAACTTGAAGAAGCCCGTCGTATATATATATATATATATATATATTATATATTATAATATATATATATATATATATATATATACATGTGTGTGTGTGGGTGTCTGTGTCTGTGTTTGCCTCCCCCGCCATCACTTGACAACGGAGGCTGGTGTGTTTATGACCCTGTTACTTAGCGGTTCGGCAAAAGAGACCGATAGAAAAAATACTGGGGTTACAATGAATAAGTTCTGGGATCGATTTGTTCAATTAAAGGCGGTGCTCCAGCATGGCCACAGTCAAATAACTGAAAGAAGTAAAAGAATAAAAACAATATGAAAAGTTGAGCCACGAGTCTGCGAGAATGGCGGGGCAATGGAAGAATACTGCGAAAGAGGAATGGTATTAGAATGGTGTTGTTTTAGCGTTCTGGGATGTACTAGAGTCAAGACTGAGAAAGTTTGATGCTGCCTTGAAGATGATGGGTGTATCTTTGGATGTAGTAACGTTTGGGTTTTGGATAGACTGAATTGAAGCGATAGTATTCATGAAATGATGACACGGTGGTGTTGTGGATGTGTCGAGAACCTGTGAGAAGAATGATGGTGGTTTCTTGTTGTTCAAGAAATACGGTTCTGCAATCTCTTTCTGAAAATCTGCACAAATGATTTGCTTATAGTTATCAAATGTATGTGTGGTGCATTAGCTCACCCTCTTCCATCAATTCCACCTTGCCAGAACAGGTGCATGGTGTACCACAGGTCAGGTGTCGAAGTAATCGCAGAGCAACGTGGAGTGAAGTGTTTAGCTCCAGAACACAACGCACCTCTTCTCGCGGCAGTGAATGCATTCGACAATGCATTAGGCAATGCGTTCTCACGTGAGAGCAATAGTGAGGTTATAATATCATTATGTTGAGGAAACATCAGTAATAAAGCGAAAGCGAAAAATAACGATAAACCAGCGAATAATTGTAGGAAGTGTATAATATTATACACTAATAATATTTAATCCATAATCGTCAGTCCGACAAAATATATTCTGTTTTACATTCATTGAGTATATATTTTGTCGGAGTAACGATCATGGATTAAATATTTATAGTCACTCTCAGACTAATATTTGAGTACTTTGTTCCAAGTTACAGAAGATAGATTCTTTTTGGACTTGTTGCCACCTGGAATAATAATTTTATACACTTTATACACTT
>NW_021834326.1:0-7500 GCF_006345805.1 Octopus sinensis
TACATACATACATACATCACATCACATACATACATCATACATACAAACATACTTACATACATACATACATACATACATACATACAACAACATACATACATACATACATTCATGCATGCATACATACATACATATATACATGAGGCACATAGCCTAGTGGTTAGAGCAGCGGACTCGTGGTCGAGGGATCGCGAGTTCGAATCTCAGACCGGGTAATGTGTGTGTTTATGAGCGAAACACCTAAGCTCCACGTGGCTCCGGCAGAAGGTAATGGCGAACTTCTGCTGACTCTTTCGCTACAACTTTCTCTCACTCTTTCCTCCTGCATCTTGCAGCTCACCTTCGACGGACCGGCATCCCGTCCATGTGGGGAACTTATACGCCAAGGAAACTGGGAAACCGGCCCTATTAGCCAGGCGTGGCTCGAGAAGGAACAAACGACAACAACAACAGCAACAACAATAATATATGCATATACATGGGCGCAGGAGTGGCTGAGTAATAAGAAGTTTGCTTCCAAATCGTGAGGTTTTGGGTTCAGTCCCTCTACGTGGCACCTTGGCAAGTGTCTTCTGCTATAGCCTCGGGCCAACCAAAGCCTTGTGAGTGGATTCCCACACATGGAATCACGCACGTACGCACACACACAGACTTAGACACACATACGCATACACACACAGACACACACATACACACTCTCGCACACACTGCTACACACATACACGGAGACTCACAAAAACACACACACATTGTGTGCGCACAAAACATGCATATTCCTCCGTACCTGTGATAGCTAGATTGATACAACACGCTTGTAAAAATACTCGTTAATCTACGTCCACCCCAACCACCTGAGCCCGACAACGTTTCGGCACAACCTCACACTCCACCACCCCACGCAGCACCCCTTCCCCCACATACATCACCCCCATCCTACCCCAACCACTCCATCCCACCCCACATCATACTACAGCATACAACACTCCTGTACGCCACTTGAAACCACGCGACCCGACATCGCGCCACCATACAGAGCTGACGAGACGTCACGTATGAGTTCAGCTACACCTATATTCCCGTTCGACGGCCGCTAGGGGTGGGATGAGATGAGAAGCGGGTACCGACCTTGTACCCTGGTGTACAATAGCGTGTCGTAGTGATGGGCGTGGGCAGCGATGTTAACAGGTAAGTACTTCTCCATTTTTAGATTGTTGCTTTTTTTGTTCGTTTCTCATCGTTTCTTATCTTCTGTTGTTATTGCTGTTGTTGTTGTTGTTGAAGGTGTTGCTTTGTAGGTTCTTGTTGTTGTTGTTGTTGTTGTTGTTTTTCTTGTTCTTGTTATTTGCAGTTAGTGCCCCGTGACCAGACAATGCTACTCACCTTCGCTGATTTTGTATTGAGAATATCAAAACACGACATGTAGAAGAAGAAGAAGAAGAAGAAGAAGAAGAAGAAGAAGAAGAAGAAGAAGAAGAGAAGAAGAAGAAGAAGAAGAAGAAGAAGAAGAAGAAGAAGAAGAAGAAGAAGAAGAAGAAGAAGAAAGTGAGAAAAGAGGTGGGCATTATTTAGGGACACATGTAAAAACCCCAGGTATCGTGTTTGTTTGCTGTGATACAAGAGGCACACGGTTTTATACATCGCCCCTTAACTGATTTATGAGTTTATAGGCAGGCAAGCACGCATGCATAAAACCAACACACACACACACACCACACACACACACACACACACACACACACACACACACACCACACATACACACTCAGATATTTACCCACCCTCCTGCATATACATACTTGATATGATGGCACGCACCGGAGCACGTATAATCGGGAATTTAATGGCACACGTATAACAGATACATATAACAGATACGTCTACACATGTATGTAGTGTAGGTCTCATACTTTCTCTGTTCAGACACACACATACACACACACACACACACACACAGATACATACGCATACACATATACATACACACACACACAAACACAACACACTCATACATACATACATACGCATACACGCATACTCACACACACACAAACACAACACACTCATACATACATGCATACGCATACACGCATACTCACACACACACAAACACAACACACTCATACATACATACATACGCTTACACGCACACTCATACACTCACATATACACATACACACACACAAACACGCACACTCACACACTCACACATACGCATACACACATACATACACACTCACACATATACACATACGCATACACACACACAAACACACTCACACTCACACATACACACATACGCATACACACACAAACAGATTCACACATACATATAGGTGCATAGGGATATAACTGTTCCTTGTTTCAACCAGAAGGCGAGGCCATGCTACGGCACCACCATTACCGATACATGTGCATATGTATATATGTATGTATGTATGTATGTATACATGTATGCATGGATGTTCCTGGTTCAGTCTCACAGCGTGACACCCTGGGCAAGTGTTTTCCACTGACCGACCAAAGCCTTGTGAGTGGATTTGGTCGAAGGAAACTGAAAGAAACCCGGTATGCGTGTGTGTGCGTGCGTGTGTGTCTTTGGCTATGAACATTCTTATGGCTTCGCCGCTCATTTCGAATTGTATCTCCGGCACGTTAACTTGGGATTCCTTAACGACAATGTAAACTTCATGAAATTAAGTTATCTTCGGCCTGATGAGTAGCTAGCTGAATATTCCTCGTTGCGTAATTTTTACATCAAAGGATATGCTTGCTAAGAAACATATGTAGTCTGAATTCTACCCACTGCACTACCTCAATTTGGATATATGTGTGTGTATGCGAGTACACACACACATACACATACACACACGCGCCCGCGCATATCTTCGTCCTATACCAGGAATTACTTCCGTAGATTTCTAACGATTTTTCGTCATACTTTATTTACAATTTGGTATGAAAGTATAGAAAGAAATAATCAAAATTAGGCTTATTTTATTAAACCAAAGTTTAATAAATTTCATGAAATAAAATAAATGAATCAGATTGGATATAAAGTTGGGTTAAGTTTTTATTTCATATTTCATATTCTCATACGGTTGTTTCGGACAAAAGGTCTAAGATTCCCATAAATAGAGCATCGTAAAGGCCGAATTTATATATATATATATATATATATATATATGTAATAATAATTATTATTTGAGGGAATAAAATCCAAACTTACAAGGAAAAAAAATTCAATTTAGAAATATTAAATCAAATTTCACACAATATAACATATATATAAAAAATTAGAAAAAACACCTTTTATCAATTCAAAATTAACAATTAAATTACACCATCTAGAAAATGACATATAATAGAAAAGTTAAAATTAAATATTTTTATTTTAATTTTAACTTTTCTATTATATGTAATTTTCTAGATGGTGTAATTTAATTGTTCATTTTGAATTGATAAAATGTGGGGTTTTTTCTAATTTATAATACATATTATATATATATATATGAAAAATAAGGATAAACATAGTTAATATATGTTTGAGAAATATTTGAATCTGTAAAGGAGTTTCAATGCAATTTGTCACGGAGGTAAAATACATACTTAAGACAAAAAGGTATTAAAAGACTATAGACAGGTCACAGCGCTCTCTATTTGAGTGATGGGTGCATTTTAATTTCGTTAGTTCTCTTCAGCAGCAGATACTAAGAAAGGTAACTTTGAGCTGATTTGGTGAAGGCTGTCCGATAAATACGAATACACAACATTGGCGTCCCGCCATGAATTCCAAAACTCCACATTGCAGATTAGGACAAGTACGAAGTAAGCCTATCATATATGTGAAGACACAGAGTAAGCGTTCAAAACAGTGGAGAGGAGAGAGCAGTCAATCGAATCAACTATATTTATATACAGGAGCAGATAAACAAAAGAAAACGGCACTCAATGCATTTAATTGGAATTGCTAGTGTTTGATTGCTGATTGATTCAGGTACATAATACCTGGAATTTCGTAAGCACAGAACGTGCTCACATCCTTCGATGTCAGAGTCTGTGCGTCTGAGGAATAATGACATACACATACATACATACATACATACATACATACATACATACATACATACATACATACATACATGCATTCGCACATACGTGCATTCGGACATACATGCATTCGGACATACAAACATATGCTCACGAATAGGAACGCCGTGGTTGGTAAGAATTATTAACACAGCAATACAGATAGATACAGTGTGTGTGTATATATGTGTGTGTGTGTGTGTGTGTGAGAGAGAGAGAGAGAGAGAGAGAAAAAGAGAGAGGGGTAGAGGGAGAGAAATTGAGAAAGAATAAGAAAGTGTGTGAGAGAGAAAGAGTTGAAATAAGAGTGAGGGGAAAAACCGAGGGAGAGAGAAACAGAGAGATAAATCCCCACGTAGACGCCTCAGAAGATAAAGCATAGGGTACAAAAAATGGGATTTATGGGGCAGGTGTATGAATGAGAGGGATGACATTTGTGTGTACATGTGTGTGTGTTTATGAATGTGTTTATGTGTTGAGAGTTATTTCTGCTGTGTGTGTGTGTGTGTGTGTGTGTGTGTGTGTGTGTGTGTGTGTGTGTGTATGTGTGTGTGTTTCTGGGAACGGGGTATGTTCTTTTTTTTTTATCTCGTGCTTTTGGTTTCTCCAGGTGTATACTTGAGGTTTGTAGGTCACCATGTGAAAACAAGGCTTCGTTGTTGTTAAGGGTTTTAGTTATATGCACTATGCGAATGTTGTATATATATATATATACATATATACGTATTTATAAAAGTATATTTAAATATATAAATAAGTAAATACGCATATATTCTATCCTTTTTTTATTGTTTCATTCATTTGACTGCAGCCATGCTGGAGCACCCCGTATATATATAATAGTATATATCATAAATATATAATATATACGTATGTGTGTGTGTGCACGAGCTTTGCTTAGCATGCTACAGGTGTTTTCGCCGAATCTAGCTTGACTATTTTCAAGTTAGATGTTTCTTCTGTGAAACCTTTTGCTTTTTTCTGTATTACTCATCTATGCGTGCATCAGAACAATTACGTTGCTTGATCCCTTAACGCTCATTATCAATCAGCAATTTGTCCCATTATCAGAATAAAGAATGATAAAGAGACAGTAACAATCAAGGAGACATAATTACTTTGTTCTGTCTTTCATATATTTTTTTTACGCTACATTAGGTTCCTCATAATATTTACCTCTTTTAATATTATTACCGCCATTTGAAGTGGACGGTAAAGACGACATATTTCTCGTAGAATCTGAATCGTGAAACAACTTTACCTTTATATTTCTCACACTTTCTGATAGCTTCCTTTCTTTTACGTGCTTTCTTAACTTTAAAATCCGAATTCTTTATATATTCTGCTTATACTTCTATGCTCTTCCCCCAAAATTCCAGATCCTCTTCATAAAAATTCTAGAGAACTTGGAATGAATAAAAAAGAAGTCTCTTTAAGTAAAATCTTAATTGGAGGATAAGATACTACACCCACACCATCTCTCTCTTTCTTCCCCCCTCTCTCTCTCTTCATATATATATATACATATATACATACATACATATATTTATATATATATATATATATATATATTATATTAATATATATATATATATATATATATACTATACATATATATATATATATATATATATCTTATATTATATTATATATTACTTGTTTCAGGCATTTGACTGCGGCTATGCTGGAGCAATGCCTTAAAGGGTTTTAGTCGATGAAATCGACCCCAGCACTTACTCAAATGACTGAAACAAGTAAAAGAGAAAAGAATAAGAGATTTATTTGTTCGACTGCATGATCATCGTTTTTCATGATATCCGCGGTATTGTGCATTCGTCCCCCAGGTCCAGAGAATTCGTCTCCGAGGGCCAGACCGTTAACCAAGAGTTCTACTGCAACGTTTTAAAGCGTTTGAGGGGGGCCATTCAACGAAAGCGATCGGATCTGTGGAACGCGAAGTATTGGATTCTTTACTGAGCTCTCCTCACTGGTGAGCCTCTCACAAAAAAACATGTTATCGCTTTTGTACACACGACCTGTTTGCCAGATTTAGCCCCTGCTGACTTCCATGTCTTCCTCAGGATGAAAATGCAGCTAAAGGTCGCCGTTTTAACACCATTGTCGAGACCCAGAGAAAATCGCAGAAGGTCTTCGACATGTTTACGGAAAACGACTTCCAGGCCGAATTCCAAAAGTAGGTGACTACAGTAAATCCTTGAGTATAATCCGCCCTTGATATACTACGCAAGGGATTGTTAGGGGGCTGTACCTCTGAAAAACCTAAACCTTGTGTATAATACGCACTCCTTCTTTAACTTGAATCGTGCGTAATTAAGCCAGCAGCACCTAGTCGAACAAACACTTCCGCGCATGGGTAATACAATAATGGTGATGTTCTTAACTGTTATATGGGAATGTAAATATGTTTGCAAATTGTTTTTGTTACCTGTTATTCTGTGTTCTGAATACTTTTATTTTAATAAATGTTTCTTACTGCAAGTTATGGATGATTCTTTTATGACTTCTTTGCTTTCACGCTTAGCTTCAGGTATTTTCGCGCCCGAAATCACAAAATGCGTCTGACTAAACATTGCCGGACAGCAAATAGAGACTCGGATATTATTTAGAAAATATTTTTCATTTTCAACCTCGTATATAGTACGCACTAGGGATTTTGACCTTTAAATTTTGGGAAAAAAATGCGGATTATACTCGAGGATTTACGGTATTTCGAGGGAGATGATGTTCAAACTTAGGAAATTATGTTATTTTGTTTTAGAAAAACTAGCCCGGGAACTTTTTGATACCTACTCGTATGTATGTATTTATGTATGTATGTATTTATGTATGTATGTATGTATGTATGTATGTATGTATGTATGTATGTGTATGTGTGTGTGTATGTATGTATTTATGTATGTGTGTATGTGTGTATGTGTGTGTATGTATGTATGTATGTATGTGTGTATGTGTGTGTGTATGTATGTATGCATGTATTTATGTGTACATATATATGTATGCTTGGAGGCGCAATTGCCCAGTTGTTAAGGCAGCGGACTCGTGGTCGTAGGATCGCGGTTTCGATTCCCAGACCGGGTTTTGTGATTGTTCATTGAGCAAAAACACCTAAAAGCCCCACGAGGCTCCAGCAGCAGGTGGTTGTAATCCCTGATGTACGCTTTCGCCACAACTTTCTCCCACTCTTTCTTCGCTTGGCCTGCTCGCTTAGCCAGTGGGGTGGCGTCATTTGAAAGCTAAAACAATGCGAAGCGCATTGTGACCAGCCATGTGTAGCAACATCTGAGAGCCTAGTCGGTCACGGTCATCACAGTGATATATGTATGCACATATATGAGTGATTATATGTATATTATATGTGTACATGAAAATTTAAATGCATGGGTGAATACAAATA
>NW_021834326.1:12500-15000 GCF_006345805.1 Octopus sinensis
ATGTATGTATGTATGTATGTATGTATGTATGTATATGCTTGTATATACATACAAGCATACAAGCGTGTGTATTTGGTGGTCTACGCCAGACCACCAAACACACACGATCAACATCTTTTGCTGAATTTTGCATTTTGGACTGTGTTTTGGTGGCTTGTCTTTGTCCAACCATTGTGCTGAATGTTTATGGTTGTTGTATTAGATCCATTTCTCATCACATGTTACAATTCGATTTTAAAATGATTCATTTTTGTGACGAGGAAGTAGCATAAAGCAAGCTTCCAAACGTTGCTGTTTTTGATTTTCATTGAGTTCATGTTGAACCCACTTATCCAAATTTTTCACTTTACAGGTTTGAACTAGGTGAATCAATATTGTTTTCTTGCTAACACCAAACAACAACGATAATTCACGGGTACTTTGAGATGGATCAGACTTGACGGTGGCTTTCAGTTCATCATTATTCATCTTTGTTTCTGGTCGACCGCGTTGCTCATTTGTGAGGCCAAAGTTACCAGAACGAAATTTTGAAGACCAAATTGATACTGTCTGCTGTGTAATAACATTAGAATGAAATGCTCCATTAATATTCCGAGCTGTCTGTGATGCTGGAATTTCCAAGAAAGAACTCATATTTTAAAACTGAACGAATTTCCAACTTATCCAACTTTAAACAAAAATAGCAAAGAAACGATTTATAAATTACTTTATAAAGAGCAAAATGAGTTAGAATAAAGAAATAGATGTGTCAGCTTTCTAACAAAAAATAAAGATTGTCAAAATATAATAATGGCGCAAAATGAGCAGCTTTGAAAGTTTACTATATACCTTACTACAAATTTCATACTTGACCTAATGCAATGCTGTGAACAATCCAATCTATTTCGAGTTTGGCACAAGTATATTCATGATATAGACGAAAGTTTCAAACATCAGCCAGGACAGAATTACATACATCGCACTCATAGCTGCCGATATACACATAGGGAGGAGCTGAGAAGACCATGCACGTTATGAAAGGAACATCAGCAACAAAGAAACTTATTTCATCTTTATTTTACATGTTCCAGTCATTTTGGCTTGCAGCCATACTGGAGTATCGCAATGAAGGGCTCTGTCAAATGGAGGGAACCGTCGTATAAATCGACACCTGTACTTGTTTTTAAAGTCTTGCATTATTTCATTTGTCTCTTTTCTTGAACGGATAAATTACAGAGACGTTAATACGCCAACATCGGTTGTCAATCGAGTGAGGAGAAAACAAACGCAAAGACACACCAACACACATGCGTATACAAGCATATACATACATACACGTACACGTACACACACGTACACATACATACGTACACACACATACGTACGTACACACACATACGTACGTACACACACACATACGTACACACACGTAAACATACACATACGTACACACAAGAACCCATATACATGTACTTGTATGTGTGTGTATATGTGACATATACACACATTTGAAGGCCTTCCGCTCGTTGTTCTCCCAAATTCACTCACGAGGCAATGGTCGACCCCGAATCGATAGTGTTAATGTTTGTGGTGTATGTTTCCAATATACACATACATACATGAATGTATGTATACATACATAGATGCATGCATGTATGCATACATACATAGATACAGACATACATACACATATACATACATGCATGCATGCACACACCAAGTAATTCAGATTGCCAC
Organism: Octopus sinensis; assembly: GCF_006345805.1. Classification (NCBI taxonomy): domain Eukaryota; kingdom Metazoa; phylum Mollusca; class Cephalopoda; order Octopoda; family Octopodidae; genus Octopus; species Octopus sinensis. The sequence goes on from NW_021834326.1 coordinate 14,217, forward strand.
AAACTTTAATAGTTATCATTGCCTGACCGGTCGTGGAAAACCTCCGAGACATCCGACAAGAATAAAAAAAAAGGAAAGAAAAAGAAAAAGAATTTGTCAACCTCGTAATTGACGGGCTTAAATTCTGCAAAAGGAAATCTTAGATTCTAAAGAAATATATGCATATTTATCTATTGTACCTGTATGCATACATAAACACATACATGCTGGTATGCATCCATCCATCCATCCATACTGGCCTGCTTGCATACATACATGCTTAAAATGAGAATTTGACAATGGCTACTCGCTTTTTATTTATCTATCTGTCTGTTTGTTGACTCTCTCCCTATCTATCTATCTATCTATCTATCTATCTATCTATCTATATCTATCTATCTATCTATCTATCTATCTATCTATCTTCTATCTATCTGTCTATCTGTCTATCTATCTATCTATCTATCTATCTATCTATCTATCTATTATCTATCTATCTATCTATCTATCTATCTGTCTATCTGTCTATCTATCTATCTATCTATCTATCTATCTATCTATCTATCTATCTATCTATCTATCTGTTTGTCTATCTATCTTGAATCGTGTAGTTAGGAAACAAATTTCTTATCACACAGCCATGCCTGCGCCAATATATACATCTATAACACAAACACATATACACACATATAATAAATAAATGCGCCCTTTTAAAACCTAGCCAAGCTCATGGGCTCGGTTTCCCGGTTTCAATGGCGCATATGTTCCCCAGAGGGATTGGACGCCATTCCATCGCAGCATTACT
>NW_021834326.1:25000-45000 GCF_006345805.1 Octopus sinensis
AAACAAAAGGGTCACGAAAGTCCAAATAAAAAACATACCATTTGATGTCGAAACACAATGGGTGGTCTCTGCCATCTGCTTTGAAATGTCAGAGACAATGTCAGAGACAAACATCCTGGAAATCGCGGTTCTAGGAGAGAAAGACTATGTGGGCAAATCAATCGAATTCCTGCTTCAATTGGATGAAGCAGCAAGAGAGAAGATACCCACCGCTATAGAACTGCCAGGAGGCTACAAACTCTATATAGTGGTAGAGGGCAGGCGACCACGCTGCTATTTGTGTGGAAGCGAAACACACTTGAAAAAGACGTGCCCAACCACTGCACACCAAGAGCAACAACAACAACCACTACCACAACCAAAGCACTCCGGAAAAAAAGCTCTACTACCCACACCACCATCAACACAGAAGACGACAAGAGAAGCACACCAAGCTAATCCGTCATCAACCAAAAACCACTCGACACCTGGAAAAATACCAACACTACCATCAACAGCAAAACCCAAAGGAACAGAAAAACAAAGAAAACACACACAAACTGATCCCCCATCCCTTATACCGCACTCAACACACACAAACACTCAACAACCAACAACAACGAAAACAACAACACAACCACTTACACAGACATACATAGAAGCCCACAACATACCCCTACCCCCTTCTGATTCCTCAGAAATTTCGTCGGAAGACGAAACCAGTGAGGAATGGCAAATAGCTACAAAAAGAAGGAAAATAAAGAGCAGAAACACAACCAAACCAAATGCAAACACGAACAAAGCAGGGGGAAATACATCTCCCGAAGACATTTCAAAACCCAACGCAAACAACAGCCACACCAACACCACAAAAACATATACAGCAAACATGCTCACAGCCATAGACACCAAAAACACAAATTTGATGGAATACATCCAATCAAAAACAAACATAACAGAAGATGACATAAAAACAAACAACCACCCATACACAACACCACCAGACCACATCAAAATAATACACATCTCCAAAAGTCTGCACCACACACTCAAAGGCATTTTCCCCAGTGCGGTTGGTAAATGCCAAAAATATCTCACAAAGAAACTGTACTGGGATCTTCTCGAGGACAAACCAACGGAGGAGAAAGCAAAAACTTTCGAGCAGTAAGTAACCCTCTGTATTCTAATTCATTAGAACTATGATCAAGATTGGTTGTGTAAATGCGCGTGGCTTGGGGTCCCCTTGGAAACAAGGGTACCTCTTAAATGACATAAAGTCACATAAGTTAGAAATCATAGCCATAAGCGAGACCAGACTCCACAATCCGCGGGCCCTAAAGACCATGTTTGGCGGACAGTTCAACATTTATTTTTCCCCCTGTCTGCCGAGAATGGGCGGTAGTGGCACCGCGGTACTTTTTCACAAGAGTCTGGATCTCAATGTAAGGACAATATTCGTAGACCCGGAGGGTAGACTGGTCGTCCTGGATGTCGACGGCAGCAATGGGTGCGCTTTTCGGCTCGTATCAGTTTACGCACCGCCTTAACAGGTCGGGCGGATTTCTTTCAACGTCTAGAAGTTTTCTTGGGAACGTCTCGTCCTTTACTCTTAGTGGGGGATTGGAATGCTACCTTGGACACGCATGTAGACTACGTGGGTAGAGATAGGAATAGACGGGGATGCAAATGCCTCAGAGACCTGCTCAGACGCTTTCAACTGTCTGACAGGTTTCGACTAGACCACCCGAATGCGCCAACGTGGACATGGAGCAACCGCATCGGGTCGTCGAGATCGTATCTAGATAGGATACTGTGTAGGACAGTAGATAGAGATAGCATAGGATGTCCACAATTCCACATAGTCAGCTACACGGATCACAAACTTGTGACATGTACGCTAGACTTAGGTAAGACACTTAGGCAGGGTCCCGGATACTGGAAACTAAACGCGTCTTTCCCATCGAGACAAGTTTTCAGAGACCGGATTAGCACACTAGTAAAGAGGGCTTTGACGGGAGCCATCATCAACAACAAATGGTGGTTTGCCCTCAAGAGAGCAGTAAAAGCAGAAGCGATTAGGTACAGCAAAGCACTAGCCATAGATAGAAATAGAGTAGAGGGTGAGCTAGTTAAGAAGCTAGAAGAGGCAATTAGAAGCGGCATCGCATCCGACGTTTTGGCGGCGAGGTTGGCCCTCGACCAACACTTCAACGCCAAACACGAAGGATGTGCTGTCAGAGCTAGGATGCGTGCTCTAAGGAACGAAGGTGTTGGAGCCGCGAGAGAGGCCCGGGTGGCAGAGGCGCAACAGGGCAACAAAGCCACCATTCGGTCACTGGTAGATGAAAGGGGCGCGAATTGCTCGAGCCAAGTAAAATGTGTGAGGCCTTTCAGCAGCATTTTGCCCGACTGTTCGGAACGAGTGGAGGGCAAGAACGTAGGGTGGACTTCAGTGCCTACCTACATAGCCTACCACGACTCTCGACAAGAAAGGCAGGGTGCTGCGAAGGTGCCATCACGGCGGCGGAAGTGCGGGAAGCGATGGCAGAATGCTCGAGGGACAAATCACCGGGTTTGGATGGTCTACCCTACGAGCTTTACAATTGTATGCCAGACTTGTTTGGAGATCTCTTGGCGGCGGTGTACTGCAACTGGCAGCAAAACGGGAGCATTCCTGGTTTTGTGAGCCGAGGAGCCGTAACACTGCTGAAGAAAGATCTAAACAAGGGAAATGTAATAGATAACTTTAGGCCCATCACTCTGCTTAATGCAGACTTGAAAATTTTGGCCAAGGTGCTAGCCAAGAGGTTGGCGCTTGTCATCGAGAAACTGGTCGACAAGGCGCAAACATGCGCCGTGCCAGGCCGGACCATCCATGACAACCTCCATCTGATGCGCTACATCATAGACAGGGTAGTTAACGAACCTGGCATGGGTGGGGCCCTGATCAACTTGGATCAATCAAAAGCCTTTGATAGGGTAGACCATCGATACTTGGAGGCAGTCCTGAGAGCGGCTGGTTTCGGTCCCGTCTTCCGCGGCTGGATAGCTGCCTTGTACAGAGGCATCCGTTCGGTAATTCGCGTAAATGGACATCTATCGAGACCTTTCGACATTGCACGTTCGGTCCGTCAGGGATGCCCCCTCTCGGCGCTTCTATACGTATTGACTCTTGAGCCACTACTGCGGAAGCTGGCGACTCTAAGGGGCATCCCGCGAGAATTGGGATGCGGGACGAGCGTGTCTGCATACGCGGACGACGTCACCGTCATAGTGTCTAGCCACGAGCACATCGAGCTGGTCGGCGAGACACTGAAAAACTACGAAGCGGTGACAGGAGCGAAAATCAACCGGGAAAAGTCAGTGGGCTTGCGACTAGGCACCTGGAGAAGCAAGCCCATGCCGTCCACCAGCGCCTCCGTCGTGGGACGCTGGACCGACGGCCGGTTGAGTTGCTCGGGGTCTGGTTTGGTCCGGACCTCCAAGTGGAGAAGAACTGGAACGAGATAACGAGTAGGGTGGTCACTCTCGCCCGGCAATGGGCCGAGAGGAAACTGTCCCTAAAAGGTCGAGCGGAGGTGGCGAACACGTACATCGCGTCCGTCATCTACTACCGCCTGACCGTCGTACCTTGTCCCGACCCTACCATCACCAAACTACAACGCATCCTCTTTCGCTTCTTGTGGAAAGGATGCGTCCCGATGGTCAGGCGATCCATTTGCTGTCAACACCCGTTAAAAGGAGGGCTGGGCATGCCGTGGTTGATGATGCGCAGACACGCGCTGAGACTGCGACATCTCTGGCTCTATGTAGACGACGGTGAACAGGTGTGGTCGCCGTTTGTGAGGCACGCTTTCCCGCAGCTCGTCTCCATGACCGAACTGCAGTCGTGGATCAAAAAGAGGCCGAGGAAGGGCGAATGGCACCGCGAGTGTCGCGTTGCTCTCAAGCAACTCTGCCGTCCTGGGTCGACCTTAAGTGACTTCAACACAACCAAAGCATTCTATAGGGGTTAGTGGAGGGGAGGTACGACGACGAGCTCGGGGCGAACCTGGACGTCGACGAGGAGTACCTGACCCGCCTGTTCGGGACGACTTTCGGGCCAGGGCCCATGGACAACTTCCAGAGATCCCTGGCCTGGCAGTGCTACCGAGAAGCGCTACCCGTTCGGGATAAGCTCTACAGACACGGCTCGAGAAACACGGGGCCGACCTGCCCGAGATGCGGTCAGAGCGACGAAACCGTTCTGCACGCACTCGTTCAGTGTCCAACAATTTCCGACCTGTGGGCTTATGTCGAACAACTGCTGTCACGTGTGGGACGAGTCGGTTTATCAGCTGAGTCTATCGTCAATATTGTCACGCCTCCTTCCTTCAAACGGGAAGGAAGAGCTATTTTCATCATCCTTGTGGCTATGGCGAAAGAATGTATCTGGTGGACGCGTCTGAAAGGATTGGAGACAAACACTTCCTCTCTGGTCAATCTCTCATCAACTTCTTCAAGTACCACTTGAAAAGGAAAGTGAGAGTAGAGAGGCAAGTTTTGTCTAGCGAATGTTTTAAAAAAAGATGGGTGAATGTAGCAAGAATGGCACGTATGAATGACGAAGCCACCTTGAGCATAGTCCTATGAACCCAGAAATCGAAAACAGAGAGTTACTTATTTGCAAAAAAAAAAAAAAAAAAAAAAAGAAATATAAAATGTGACTTCATTGACCGAGGTTACCGTGGTCTTTTCCGTAGGCTTTTCTTTCCACGGGTAAACCTCACCTGTCCTCCCCTTTACACTTCATATGACATTTCTGTGATAACGATCCCTATTGATTCATTTTTTTTTTTTTTTTTTTACCCCCCTTTTTTTGTCCTCTTTCTCTCCTTTTACGATCCCTTTTGATCGAACCTCCCCCTTCCTATTTTTTTTTTTTTTTTTTTTTTTTAATACTTCAAAAGAAAAGCTCTACCTTGTAATTTGTTCTATCTGTGTGCAGCCCTGTGTGGCTAATAAAGAAACATATCTATCTATCTATCTATCTATCTATCTATCTATCTGTCTATCTGTCTGTCTATCTATCTATCTATTATCATCTATCTATCTATCTATCTATCTATCTATCTATCTATCTATCTATCTGTCTGTCTTCTGTCGTCTGTTTCTGTCTGTCTGTCTGTCTGTCTATGTATGATGTAGTATGTATGTATGTATGTCTGTATGTTGTTGTCTGCTATCGTCAGTGGTCAGTCTGTTATCATCTATTTAAAGCAGGCGTTCTCAACCATTTTGTCCATGGACCTCTTTGATTCTTAGTTTACTTGTGTGTACCCCATAGCCATTCGATGTTAAAAAATCCCATTGCATTTTTATAATTAATTATTCTTTTACTCTTTTACTTGCTTCAGTCATTTGACTGCGGCCATGCTGGAGCATCGCCTTTAGTCGAGCAAATCGACCCCAGGACTTATTCTTTGTAAGCCTAGTACATATTCTATCGGTCGCTTTTGTCGAACAGCTAAGTTACGAGGACGTAAACACACCAGCATTGGTTGTCAAGCGATGGTGGGTGGGACAAACACATGTTGGCGGTGGGGAACAAACACAGAAACACAAACATATACACACACACATACGTATATAATATATATATATTATATATATATATATATATATATACAATATAATAAATAAAACATATGCATACATACGTACATATATGTACATAGCTACATCTATATGTATATATACATGCATATATGGGTACAGGACACCACAAATAAACGTAGAACACAACGAGAAACGAAAACATAAAACCAAGCAAGGAAACGGACTTTTTTTAACAAGGAAAAAACAGAGTACAAGAAACCAACACAAGGAACATTCCCCTTCTTCAGCTGCCCCTGTTTCGACTCCATGCGTGTTTCGAAGGTAAGGGCAGAACACGATCCCGCCGAAGCGGTCCTTCCTGCAAAATGAATTAAATAAAATTCTTTTGCAGAGGGGTAAAAAAAAGTGACAAGAACAGGACGTAAAAACAATACAAATGAAGAAAAAAACAGACAGACAGGGAGGAAAGGTCAAGTAAAGAGTTAAGAGTGCGCGTCATAATTATTGAAATAAAACTTACTTGGTAGAAGGAGAAAAACGACGCGTGCATTCGATCATATAATAACAATATAATAAATAAAACATATGCATACATACATACATATATGTACATACCTACATCTATATGTATATATACATGCATATATGGGTACAGAACACCACAAATAAACGTAGAACACAACGAGAAACGAAAACATAAAACCAAACAAGGAAACGGACTTTTTTTAACAACGAAAAAACAGAGAGCTTCTTTCAGTTTCCGTCAACCAAATCCACTCACAAGGCTTTGGTCGGCTCGAGGCTATAGTAGAAGACACTTGCTCAAGGTGCCACGCATTGGGACTGAACCCGGAACCATGTTGTTCGTAAGCAAGCTATTTGCAATTGTATAACATAATTGTTAAAATATAATGAATAAGAGAACTTGAAACACAAAATTAACAGTAAAGCACTGTTGAGAGTAATTACCGATAGCAACAATCATTACACCTCACCCCGTATAACATGAGCAACTTCAAATAATTTATATATATATCTGAATGTATGTATAACTGTTCTTAAGGCTAACATAAACCATTAAATAGTAGTAAGTATTTTGTTGAAAAAACCCCATTGGACAGAAAAAAAAAAAGACTGGTGGCTACTCGTGCGATTCGAACACTTATCTCCTATAAACATGAAAGGCGGTCTGCTAGTATGCTAAAGTAATACTTCGACAGGCTCTCTTTCCAGTTCAGAAACTTTATTCTTACCAACGAGTGCTGTACGTTGTTGACGTCATAAGAATTTTATAAACTTTCGCGAGAACGAGAAATAAATCTCCCTCCCTACCAAATATTTCACGTTCTCTCGAAAGCTTATGACGTCAACAATATATAACCATACTAGGCAAATACACTTAGACATTGGATATTCTTTCTTCAGACAGTAAGAGTGGTTCCTGATCAACATTTGGATGCAATTTCTTGCAGGCCGAGCGACTGCTTAGAAAGGTCCTCTTTGATGTTTGGTGCCCATAATGATCCTGTCACTGACGATGATAGTGGTTGGTGGTGGTGATGATGATGATGATGTTGATGATGATGATGATGATGATGATGATGATGAGGTTGTTAGTATAGCCCTAGGTCTGCTTTCGTTGAATATGACCCATGCTCAAGAGGGTTTAAACTATGATTTTCCCCCCTCATTATTATTTAATCAGTTCAAGACGGTGTGTTGGCAGAATCGTCAACACGCCTGGAAAAATGCTTCGCGGTATTTCGTCTTTGTCTTCGCCTTCTGAGTTCTAATTCCGCCGTGGTCGACTCTGCCTTTCATCGTTTCGAGGTGGATAAAATAAGTACCAGTTGAGTACTGGGGTTAATGTAATCGACTTACTCCTTCACTCGAAATTACTGGCCTCATGTCACAATCTCAAACTATTATTTAATCAGTTTATTAGTGTATCAGAGACTATATCGTCCAATGTCGCAGTTCTCTTTTCTAAAATGACAAGGTACATTTCGGGGAGATTTGGGTGCTATTTCTAGTAGGTTGCATCGGTTATGTTTGTGGAGATACTTATGGTAATGTTGCCGTCATTGGTTGTATTGTTATTATTGCGGATTTTTTTTTTAAACCGGGGTATCTTTTCTGTTTGGCTGCAAAGTTTGGTGAAAATTTGATTCATTTATGTAATTTTCCACGCTGAATCTAAGGAGATAATTCACTTTTTCTAGAAAAATTAAAAAAATTTTAAAGTTACAAATGTTTAAAGTTTGATCATTTTTACCCAATCAGAAAACAAGATTTGTAAGCTGTCATTTTGTGTGTGACTGCATGTGTTGTCAACTGAAACAAGTAAAAGAATAAAAGAATAACGAGGATCACTTTATCAAATACTTTTTAGTTTTTAGGTTTTCAAAGAACACGGCTCGAATTAGGTAATTTTGTTGCTATTTCTAGCAAGAAAGCTGATTGTGATTTGAGAAATATTTTGCTGCTATTTCTGGCGGATCGATCGAACGCATCGAGGCCTCTCTGGTATGATGTTAGTGACGTCGGAGAACATAGCAGTGTTTGTTGATATCTTTGGTGCTGGTGATTGTGGTGAGTGCCGCTTACGAAAATACAAAACGAGCTTTTAACAAAAAGCAAACTATTAACTTCTATAGGAAGAGTTGGGGAGGCAGAGAAGGAAATCGGCGAAAATACTTAGAAGGACTTCGTGTGTCTGTATGACTGTGTGTCTAGTGGCTTAGAAGTGTTGTTGTCACCACGTGCCACAGTCACCCAAGCATAACATTGTAACCAGCACTGAAATAGTGGCACACGCGCTTGACAGCCACTAGGTAAGATAAATTCAGCACGCTAACATTATATTACACACACACACACACACACACATTTGTAATTACAGTTGACCAAACAATCTCCCTCTGTTCCTTCAACAGATTCGTTCATGCATCTATCTATCTATCTATCTATCTATCTATCTATCTATCTATCTATCTATCTATCTATCTATCTATCTATCTATCTATTTAAGCACCCGCTCTACATCATAAGTACAACGACCTGCCCCTACCGACACAACCCTACATCTTCGCCGTCCGTTTACCCACTTGTGATATCTCTAAGTGTCTGCGTGCGCGCGTAAAAGATATAGATAAATAAATGAATAGATAGATAGATAGATAGATAGATAGATAGATAGATAGATAGATAGATAGATAGATAGATAGATAGATAGATAGATAGACGGATGGATAGATAAATACACGGATGAATAGATTGTCGGATAGATAGATGGATAGACAGATAGACGGGTGGATATATATATATAATATATATATATATAATATATATATATATATATTATATATATATATATATAATATATATATATATATATATATATATATATAGATAGATAGATAGATAGATAGATAGATAGGTAGATAGATAGATAGATATATAGATAGATAGATAGATAGATAGATAGATAGATAGATTGATAGATAGATAGATAGATAGATGGATAGGTAAATACACGGATGGATAAATAAACGGATGGATAGATAGATGATAGACAGATAGATAGACGGGTGGATAGATAGTCAGATATATACGAGTGTGTTTGTGTGTGCGCGTGAGTATATTCGTATGTGTGTGTATGTATATTTTGTAAAGTACTATCGTAAGTGAATTCAAGCTGCAAGTTATCTGGCCACCCAACCCCTAAATTACTCCCGCTCCAACCAAACTCCTTAAACACTTTTATGTTTTCTATTTTCTTCTGTTCTTTTTTTTAATTCTCCCCCTGAAAGGGGTCCACAACCTCTTCAAACCGCACTAATGACAACAACAAAACCAAGAACATTAGCGCCAACCAGCTAAACTACTACTACTACTACTACTACTACTACTACTACTACTACTACTACTACTACTACTATTACAATAGCTTTTCACTCTCCAAAACAATTAGCTTTCTTTTTCGGAAAAATAAAAGGGAAACATACGTCCAGACGTGCACACACACACACACGCACACACAAACACAAACACACAAACACAGACACACAGACACACACACAAACACACACACTTGTACATATATGTAATTGTAAGATCCAAGGAGGTAAGTGTTGGAAGTTTGTAAGCTTCGTGTAATGCGCGGTAGGTATAAAAGGCAACGTTCGGGAACTATAATTTTTTGGCATCGAAATTGGCTTTTCCCATTTCGTTGTTGGATAAGCTGAAAATCATTTGTAAAGCTCACGGTTAGCGACTAGAGTTGCTATGAATTCGAAAAAAAAAAAAAAAAAAAAAAGAAAATCCAAATTGAGGGAGTGAAACGGGTAAAATCCGCACTACATATGTTTCCTTTCTCGCATATCCTATAGATCAGTGCTACCCAGAGTGGTGGTCCGCGGACCGGTGCCGGTCCGCGAGCCAACAGCTGTCAGTATGCAGTGAGTTTCTAGAAAAGAAAGAAACATTATGAAATGCTTATCTAATATTGTATTATTTATTTACCAAATAAATATAAGACTAAAAAATTGGCAGCTTTTATTATACTCATTATATATATTCTTTCCGGTATAAATTAATATTACTAACAAATATTACCGGTCTCTGGAATACTGGTCTAGAGTAATAATTGCTCAATGAGAATCACACACAGTATATCATTGCTCTTTTACTGGTTTCCATGACTGTCAGCTACTGAAATATCTTTTGCATCATCACTTCGTCCTCTGAAAAAGTTTCAACATGTTCGCTCAACCAGTCAAATATAACAGCCAAATCTCCCTCTGCTGTCTTTAAAAGCACCTGTTAGTTTAAGTGGTGTCGGATTCCTCGTAGGTAGTAAAAAAAAAACGGATCTATTAAACTGATTCACAAATCTGCATTTTTTCAAAGGAAGTAAAAAAAATTGAAAACCGGCTATAATAATGTAATTTTCCACTCTTATTCCTATGAAGGTATGATGTTGTGGAGAAAGCAATTGGAGGAAAAAGTTACAGAGGTGTAAAAATAGAAAAGACTGTTTATTTTTAGCCAATGGTGAGACAGAAATTTTCTGCGTTTAGCGGTGCGGTGTCAACTTTAAGGTTGTACGTTGTGAAATTTATAGTTTAGCGTCTGTGAAATGACCTGTTCATTGTAGCTTCTAAATAAACAGAAATACCTAATAATATAAACATGTATCATATTTTCTTTTGTCTCTTCCTTGATTGTATGTTTTTATTGTTTTTTTTTAAATTTGTTATATTAATGTATTTTGTCTGCATATGTTTACTTTATGCGTATTTCAGTATTATGTATACCTGCCATGTGTTTGTGTACATCATTAATATACAAGCGCATGTGTGTGTGTGCGTGTAAGTGTGTCTGTGTGTGTGTGTGTGTGCGTGTGTGTAACGTTTCATGCTTGGATTTGTAAACTACGATAAGAATAACACTGGTCAAAAATATGTAATATACTAACACAGAGAATCTTGTGGTGTGAAGAATCAACACAGAACAATGTGTGGCACAGATAGGGTGAAGTGAAACACAACATAGCTAGTGGTTGTCGTGGTAACAAGCTGTTAAAGCCTCGCTGTCTGTTGATTGGCTAAAATTACCCAAATTTCCCAACTTTAATTTCAAATAACATCAGATTCTTTAATTTACGAGATAAAGTAATTGGGTGATCGTAATCAAAATTCAGAGTTGCATCGATACACCAAAATTGAAAAGCAATCTGAGCAAAATTAAAGGGGGCTCATTTTGCGAAAAAGACTAGATAAAAAAATTAAAAACTGGGATTATCCCGAACGTACTAATTATTTTGACCATAAGTCTGCTCAACCATCGGTTTTGCCCTTACTAATAGCGACACCATTATCGTCTCACGACATTACCACCACCACCACCACCACCACCACCACCACCACCACCACAACCACCACCATCATCATCACCATCATCATCACCATCACCATCATCATCATCATCATCATCATCATCATCATCATCATCATCATCATCATTATCATCATCATCACCATTATAACTATTAACACCACCTTGACCATCATTACAACTGTGGTCCCCAAGAATAATACGTACCGTCTTCAGTATCATCATCATCATCATCATCATCATCCCCCCCCACCACCACCCCGTCACCATCACCACCATTAGTATTAACACAGCACCATCACAACGCTAGAACGTCACTATCACCGCCACCATCTCGTTATACCACGGCACCACCATTAAATAACCCCGCCCCCCTACTCTAAGTCCCCACCATTCTGCTTGACTTACAACACCACCACACCAATATTCAATTACCTCAAAATCAAGACGCCACCATCACCAACTTCGCTACCATCACCACTGCTACCGCCGCTGCCGCCACCATTACCACCACCACCGCTGCCGCCGCTAGTACCTCCGCTATCCCCTCCCTCACCACCACCAGTTCCATTATTGACACCACACACACCACCATATCTCAATCCACTCTTTTATCTTTACTGACCAAAGTTGACCCCGTTGCTTTACCGTATCATCCAGGTGTAACCTTCCTCTATCTTATCTTAACGTCTTAATGTCTCTTCTAAGTATCACTTCTTACCTCTTTCTCTCTTTCTTTCTCTCTCTCTCTCTTTCTCTCTCTCTCTCTTTCTCTTATGGCCGAGTGATGAAGAAGTTCGCTTTGCGTTTATGAGATTCTGGGTTCGATACAAGCGTGTGGCATATTGAGCTAGTATCTTTTATCATAGCCTTGGACTCTATGGGTGGTTGTGGTGGATACCGACATCACAGAGAATAGACCCGACGCTTCCTTTGCGTGTCGTGAAAGGCTACTAACAGAGTTTGACATAGGATTTGCGTTCCAGCCTCGCCAGTAGCGAGAACCCAAACAAACTCATGGATTGGAGCATTGTCGCCTGAGTAGTTCATAGGTGTCATCCACCAGGAATAGTAAGGAATCACCAACAAACGGTGGATGCAGCGACGCGCATACCTCATCTAACTTAACCTGATTTAAGGACAGCCAAAATGTCTTGTGAATGAAATTGGAAAAACGGAAATCATATGCAAAATTGTCAAATGGATTGTGTGCTGTAAATCAGTAGAGCCTACTCGTACTCTGAGTCATATACTCTGTTGGTGAGTACAGTGACACACTGATAATTTCTGCTTGAAAACTACGGTAAGTTTACATGTGTCCGTGGAATACCCAGCCACTTACAAATTCAGTGAGTCACATAATCTGTTTCCAGATTCTTGAAATGTGACGGAGCTAGTGGGAAATGTTGGTGAGTACAGTGGGCACACTGATATTTTCTGCTTGAAAACTACGGTAAGTTTACATGTGTCCGTGGAATACCCAGCCACTTACAAATTCAGTGAGTCACATAATCTGTTTCCAGATTCTTGAAATGTGACGGAGCTAGTGGGAAATGTTGGTGAGTACAGTGGGCACACTGATATTTTCTGCTTGAAAACTACGGTAAGTTTACATGTGTCCGTGGAATACCCAGCCACTTACAAATTCAGTGAGTCACATAATCTGTTTCCAGATTCTTGAAATGTGACGGAGCTAGTGGGAAATGTTGGTGAGTACAGTGGGCACACTGATATTTTCTGCTTGAAAACTACGGTAAGTTTACATGTGTCCGTGGAATACCCAGCCACTTACAAATTCAGTGAGTCATATACTCTGTTTCCAGATTCTGGAAATGTGACGGAGCTAGTGGGAAATGTTGGTGAGTACAGTGGGCACACTGATATTTTCTGCTTGAAAACTACGGTAAGTTTACATGTGTCCGTGGAATACCCAGCCACTTACAAATTCAGTGAGTCATATACTCTGTTTCCAGATTCTGGAAATGTGACGGAGCTAGTGGGAAATGTTGGTGAGTACAGTGGGTACACTGATATTTTCTGCTTGAAAACTACGGTAAGTTTACATGTGTCCGTGGAATACCCAGCCACTTACAAATTCAATCAGTGTGTCTTCCGCTTGATCGAACGACTTGAGAACGCTAAATGGATTTCGGCCATTTTCGACGATTACGCTTGTCGCTGCTTGGACGAATTTTCGTCTCTCTCTCTAAAATACATAATATACATAAGATGCATTATCATAGGGTAATTCCCACAGTAATTGGGTGATCAACGGTGTATATTCTTTTATCCTTTTCATCATCATCATTGTTCGACCGTGGTCGAGACAATGGAATTTACCATGCTACGCCAGACTTCACGGTCCATCATGGCATTACGGAGGTCCTGTTGCTGGATGCCTGGAGATTACATCAGGGTAGGAGAGTGTGCGCCCTCTGGTATTGCGAGTAGATGGCTTCCAGAGGAGAAGAGTAGAAATTACTTCTTTTTCAGCTCTACAACAATGTCCAGCAAACTGGACTCTCCTACCTTTCACAAGAGATGACACAGGTGGTAGTTTCCCATATATTTGCATTTTGGTTGGGTGGCGCTTCCACGAGAGATTTTGAGCTCTCATAAGGAGGTGAGTGAAGGTTCCATCCAACCGCCTCTCAAGCTTCTTTGATAACGTCCAGGTTTCTGAGCCATATAGTAGAATTGGTTCGACTGTGGCTTTGAATATTTCAAGTTTGAAGTCTCCACTTAGATTTGATGACCAGATCTTATGCATGTCATTACAGGCTGACCAGGCCATACCCTTTCTAGTTAGAAAGTCTTTTACTATTTTACTTGTTTCAGTCATTTGACTGTGGCCATGCTGGAGCAACGCCTTTAGTCGAGCAAATCGACCCCAGGAATACTTTGGAATAAAAGCAATGACATCACCACCAACCTCAACATTGTTTCCTACACTTCCTCACCATCACTATCATAACAACCAGCATCACCATCACTACTGTGATTAACATCACTAACAACATCACCACTTCCACCATAACCATCACCTCTACCAATATAACCACCACCATCACCACCACTACCGTTGCCACCACCACCACCACCACCACCACCACCACCACCACCACTACCGTTGCCGCCACCACCACCCCTCCACCACCACCACCACCACCACCACCACCACCACTACCGTTGCCACCACCACCACCAATAGTGCCAGTCAGTCCTGTGTTGGTACGTGGCTATCGATGTCTTTGTCAGTAGTGGACAATGGGCTTTCGTCTTCACAGTAGAAACGGCATTTGCTCCGGACATTAGTGGTCAGTTGAGATTACTGAAAAAAAAAACAGTAAAAAAATGTAAGCAGCAATAAAAGTAACAACAAGTCAGCACTGGTCATCATTTTCGCGGGTCATCAGCCATCTAGCAAGCATTCTAGGAGATAAGGAAAGGCTAATGACCAGTGGCATGAGATGAGGTGGGGGGTCGGGAAGAGTGTTGATAGATAGATGGGTTCGTTGATTGATAGATGGACAGCGCGTGGTGGTTAACCTGAAGGTCAAACAGATGGATAGTGTACAAAAGGCGACCAAATTTGACCAACCATATAGACGTGCAGACAAACAGAGGCATGCGTACACACTCAAGTACACGCACGCGTACGTTCACATCTGTGCGAATAGTGAATGGTGGTGGTAAGTTAAGTTGATCGACTGGGTGTTCAAGCACTTACGTACAATCTCACTACCGTACCCTAACACATTCACACACACACATATTCTTTTATTCTTTTATTTGTTTCAGTCATTTGACTGCGGCCATGTTGGAGCACCGCCCTTTTTAGTCGAACAAATCGCCCCCAGGACTTTTTCTTTGGAAGCCTAGTACTTATTCTATTGGATCTCTTTTGCCGAACTGGTAAGTTACGGAGACGTAAGCACACTAACATCGGTTGTCAAGCGATGATGGTCGGATAAACACAGACACACACAATATATATATACAAATGAACCACATGCAGGAGTGGATGTGCAGTAAGAAGCTTGCTTCGCAATGACATGGTTGAAGGTTCAATTCCGCTGCGTGGCACCTTGGGCAAGTGTCTTTTATTATAGTCTCGGGCCGACCAAAGCCTTGTGCGTGGATTTGGTAGACGGAAACTGAAAGAAGCCCCTTGTATGTATGTATATATACATATATATATATATATAATATATATATATATATATATATATATATATATATATATATATATATATATATATATATATATATATGTATATATATATATATATATATGTTTGTGTGTGTGTGTATGTTTGTGTGTCTGTGTTTGTCCCCCCAACATAGCTTGACAACCGATATGGTGCATAAAATCGATATGGTACAGAATATTGCCATGGATCCTTAGGACTAGAGATTCTAATATCGTCAACGTTTTCTGTGTTGGCCAGATCTGTGGAGAGGACACAGCATGCACATGGGTCAGAAACTGAAGTGTGTCCATCAGTGATAAATTGTTGATCAGTTAAGTGGCCTATTTCCAGATGCAATCCAGATGCCCGTGAGCAAAGAATCAGTACCGTTCCAGTGCTAGGTGCAGTATTTCATCGTGGTGGTCCTTAGTCTTTTAGAGTGATGTCACTTGTTAGACTTGTTAGAGCTGAAATATCTTCTGGCTCTAAAGGGAAAACTAGTACTTGGGCTACGGTCCTAGCTATGCTACGGATGTGTTTTCGCCCAGAGAGATACATGGAGACTTTGAGTCCCAGAATTTAGATCAACTATAAGGGACCCAGGTGAGAATCGCTCGTATTTAGGGGTATGCGGTGTGTTAAAGTTTTCTAGATATGAGTAATGTTTTAGTGTTTTACTGTTATAATAAATAAGGTTGACATTGTCTCGAAAGAAGTGTATATATATTTATGTATGTTTGTATATATATATATATATGTATATATATATATATATATATATATATATATATATTATATATATATATATATATATATATATATATATAAAGTTAATCCAAACAAGAAAACAAAAAGACAACAACGCGAGGATGTGGAACAAATAAAGTATTATTGGGCGCTCATGTGTGTGTGTGTGTGTGTGTGTGTGTGTATGTAAATATGTGGGTGTACGAGCGTGTGTGTATATTTGTTTTTATGTTCACATTGGTCTAAAAATATAGCATCGTTGTATATGATATTTCTTTGTGTCGAATGACTTAAAAGTTCACAATAAACAGAGATCAATATAAAAAGTATCAAAGTGAAAAAAAAAAGAACAAAAAAAACCCCAACTAGCATCAATATGATCAACACGACCCTCAAGGGTTGCAATCTTATGGCAAAAATGCAAAACTTGGAACGGCCCCTTTTCTAAGCTATCATACTGTTTCCCCTCTATCAAATTTTAATCATAAATCTTGACAGAAATTTGTCGTGAACAAGATGCTCGATTGTACCAACCTAGTGGCTGACTGGTGTTTTATTTTTACTGACACTGAAAGGACCAAAGGCAAACTATCTCAGTAATTTAAATGAATTGAAAAAAAAAATACATATGCGTATGGTGATGGATCTTCGTCGTTTGACGGTGAGGATTCAGGTGCTCAGTTAACTTAATTAACTGCCTCAGCATTAGCGTATAAGTCGCTCAGCGATTCATAGACGTGTGTGCTCTGAACGGTTTTCTTTTCTCAGGTAGAATCAGCGTGGCCCAGGGCGTGACAAAGCTATTTCATTTGAATTCTGAGTGCAATCCACCCGACAGCCGGAGGGTGGGTCATACAATCTCCATCTTTCCAATTTCAATCACACGTTAGGAGTCGACATGAGGCTATAGAAAATTACATTTATCAAAAACTGAAACGAACTCGGAACCTCGTGGGTGCGAAGCGAACTTCTTAACCACTCGGCAATATATATACTTATGTACCCCAACCGAAACCATCACTTACACGGTTTGCCTACTTCTCTATTTATCAACAAATAAAGGTGAAGGAAGGAGAGACAGAGAAAAAGAAACAGTAAAATAAGTTAGGTGAGTACTGTGTGTACGCGTGTGTATGTGTGTGTGCTTCTATGTTTGTATGTATGTGTATGTGTGTGTGTGTGTGTACGCGTGTGTATGTGTGTGTGTGTGTGTGTGTGTGTGTGTGTGTGTGTGCGTATGCTGATCGCAATGGTGGTGGTGCTGTTTTATTTTGCGGAGGTGGGGTTTGACTTAATAGCTATTTCGTCAACACGTGGTTGGCGTGTGTCAGTGACATGGTGATATATAATGAATGAATATCTATGTTCTACTTGTGAAAGTATTATTATCGTACACCGTGGGCATAAACCATCCATCCAGCCATCCAGCCATCCAGCCAGCCAGTCAGCCAGCCGGCCAGCCGGTCAGCAGGCCCTATATTCATCCAACAACACTTAAATATTATTTTCTTGATTGTCCGTTAATTGTTAGAATTTACCTTTCCTAACGACAAATAAATTTATAATGTTTTGTGAATTTTCCTG
This sequence comes from Octopus sinensis, assembly GCF_006345805.1. Taxonomy (NCBI): domain Eukaryota; kingdom Metazoa; phylum Mollusca; class Cephalopoda; order Octopoda; family Octopodidae; genus Octopus; species Octopus sinensis. The sequence continues at coordinate 43,000 of NW_021834326.1, forward strand.
CATTTTATTGGTGTTCGATGTCTTTTTTTCCTTTCATGTTTATTCAGGGGACGAAAGATAAGTGGTCATGACCTTTACGGGACCGCTCAAAACAGTGGAAACCACATCTCTCATGCTTGCTGCAACAGGGAGCAGCAGCGCACGAAGATATTAACTTATATAGCGTGTTTAGACGAAACTATCTTAGCATATCTGACTAATGTTATATATAAAAAAAAAACTCTGACATACATTAAAAATGACACCTAGCAACACTGACACATATAATAGCACTAATATACTTTTTCTACTCTAGGCACAAGGCCCGAAATTTTGGGAGAGCGGAGCCAGTCAATTAGATTGACTCCAGTACGCAGCTGGTACTTAATTTATCAACTCCGAAAGTATGAAAGGTAAAGTTGACCTGGGCGGAAATTGAGCTCAGAACATAAAGACACGAAATACCGCTAAGCATTTTGCCCGGCGTGCTAACGTTTCTTATTTCTTTATTGCCCACAATAGTGGACACACAAGGACAGACAAGCTGATTTCGCTTATATCTTTTCATGAAACAAGTACCAGTCAAGTACTAGGGTTCGTGTAATCAACTAAAAAGAACAGGCGGACCTGTGTTAAAATTTAAACCTTAAGGCAGCGAGCTGGCAGAATCGTTAGCACGTCGGATAAAATACTTTGCAGCATTTCGTCCGTCTTTACGTTCTGAGTTTAAATTCCACCGAGTTCGACTTTCATCCTTTCGGAGTCAAAAAAATAAGTACTAGCTGAATGCAGGGCCGGATTAAGATACATCAAGGTCCTAATCACTTAAAAGATTTTGGTGCCTTCATAAAAGATTATGTAATTAAAAATATAAACAATAACACACCATAAAATGAATTTCTATTTTTTGAATTGCAAAGTCTTTGATCAGATCCTCAAAATTAATCTCAGGTAACACATATGCATCTATACTTGGTAGAGATAAAGGCGTCCTGGATATTATTTTAGCAAGTTTAAAGTGATTTCTTTTGTACGGTAAACCATTTACCATTTCTGTAGTGCCCCCTCCTTTCCTTGATGCTCTAAGCATGTGCTTATTTTGCTTAATGGTTACTCCAGTGCTGGGTCGATTACATCGACTAGCGGCTTAACTGAACATGCTCGCTTTGTGCCAAAATCTTAAAACAAAGGCAGCGAGCTGGCTGAATTTTTTTAGCACGCCAGGAAAAATGCGTTGCGTTATTTCATTCGTCTTTACGTTCTAGGTTCAAATTCAACTGAGGTTTACTTTGTCTTTCATCCATTTGGGGCCGATAAATTAAGTACCAGTTGAACACTGGGGGTCGATGCAATCGATTAGCCCCCTCCCACAAAATTTCAGGCCTTGTGCCTATAGCTGAAACGATTATTATTATATTATTATTATTATTATTATTATTATTATTATTATTATTATTATATTGTTATTATTATTATTATTATTATTATTATTATTATTATTATTATTATTATTATTATTATTATTATTATTATTATTATTATTATTATTATTATTGAGTGAGAGAGCAGTGCATGCCATCAAAGTGACACTGGGGTAAAATATACGAAGCCCAGTATACCCGTCATGACTACCCGTCTGAGAAAGGTACACCAGGCACATGCATCACAACTATATGTGCGCGACATGGTGATCTCATATCTGGATAAATAGCACATGACCTTGCAGGTGGGGCCCAGTTAGAATTTTCTTCTGGTCGAGTAGCCCATCCCGCTCAAAAGGTCTCTGAATAAGGATTGTTTAAGGATGTTGAACGAACCATCCATGTTTCCATCCTTTCAACACATGGCTATGATGCTGCCCCAATACATCTGCTCATTATCAGGGATGCACATATCGTCAGTCACTAAGGGACATGCTCAACTGATTAAGATCAAACAACTAACAAACAAATCTGTGGTATTGAGCAGAATATTTGCTGTAGCCCATCTTTTATACCAAGTCAGAATAATGTACATGATAAC
>NW_021834327.1:0-22500 GCF_006345805.1 Octopus sinensis
GGTTGTTGTTTTAGAAAAACGTGGGTAAGTAAAGAGTTTCTTTTTACTATTTAGCTATTTTGTAAGGTTAGGCCTTAAATTTTGCTTTCTAAACCTATGTTTTACAAGTAATAGAATTGTTTTTGCATATTTGTAAAGGTAAATGATAGAAAAATGTGTTGTAAGGGAAGAGTTTCTTGTTTGTGATTATGTGATAACCCTTAAATTTTGCTAACAAAACTTTATGTGGAGCCTGGTTTTTTATGAATTTGAATTATATAAATGTGTGTGTGTGTGTGTGCGTGTGTATGTGTGCGTAGTTGTGTGTGTGTGTGTGTGTGTGTAATTGCCTTAAAATAATTGAGTACCGTTTAACTTTTTTTGAGTAATTGAAAATTATAACCCTAAATCAGTTGTGGTTTACTGGCAGACCTTAAATTTTAGACACTAAACACACACACTCATTTATATATATTATATTATATTATAGTATAGTATAGTATATATATATATATATATATATATATATATATATATATATATTATATATATATATACATACACATATACATACATACATGCATACATACATTTTACACACACACACACATCACACGCTAAGTAAGCCCTCATTTTAATGGACAAGTAGTGGGAAAGCATATCCATTAAATTGAAGGAAACCCTGTCTAGGGTACATAATTTATTGTTTTTCAGGGGGGGCGTTTCTAATAATTATCGACACATGCTCACGGAATGAAATTATTTATAATGAATAACCTGTACTTTCTTACTAAAAATGTAAAGATATTTTGCCATATATATACATATATATATATATATATATATAATATATATATATAACGTGAAAGAAAAATATTGCATGTAAATATTGCGTAAAATTCAACTGAAGCGATTGAGTAATCAGTATTTTTAATTCCCATTTGTAATTAATTAACTGACAGAACTGATAGAGCTTTTCATATTGAAACTGTTGAGATAAATGAATTGTTTAGTTTCATCCAGTTAACTGATAAAAATATTTTATTTTATTTTTACCGGACTGAGGAATGCGCAACAAGCTGTAATGTATCGGTTCATCTTAAGTTTTGGCAACCGAGCTTATAACACTGCACTGGCAGTGTGGTGCTAATGTATCTAAATTATGTATACAGAAAAAAAAACAAAAAGAGTGCACTGCTTAAGTGTGTCATTAATTAAAGTAATTAAATTAAAACAAAGTAGGTTTGTAATTAAATTAAAACAGCTGAGTAATCCGTAGCTTTAGTTCTTAGTTCTACTGGTACAACTTAAAATTTGGTTATTGAATTTTTAAAGATACATGGGAATTTTGTTCATGCTTTTGAAAAAATGGTAGAAAAATTCGTGTTATAAACTTTTACTAATTAATCGCTTATTAAGTTGGGGTTTTTTCTATTTGGTTTTAGCTTTTATTTTTGCCCCAGAAATTTAGTAAAAGGAATTCAGATGAGGCGAGATCTCTCTGCATCATGTATCAAGGGAGACAACAAACTGTTTTTGACGTTTTCTGCCTATACAGACAGCGAAAGAGTCGGGGAGAGGAGATCCCGACCGACAAATGGGCCGAAAGACAGGCTGTGCGTTCTACTTTAAGAGATGATAAAACAATTCACTTAAATTTTAGAATGGTAGGAAGATAGAATGTACATTGTGGAGTGTTTGTAACACTCAGAAAATCTATTATTCAGTTTCAATTCCCAGTTCAACCGTTTGCGTCTGCTTCGTACATCCAACAATAACACTCGCGCACTTTCTCTGTTCGTTTACGTGTTGTGTGTTGTGTGTACCTGTTAATTACCTTTTATCTTTTACTTGTTTCAGTCGTTAGACTCCGATCAGGCTGGGCCACCGCCTTAAATTATTTAGAGTCGAATGAATCGACTCCAGTACTTATTATTATTTTTTTTTTTTTATTTTAGCCTCGTACTTATTCTATAAGCCTCTTTTGCCGAACCGCTAAGTTATGAGGAACTTAAGCAAACCAACACCGGTTGTCAAGCGGCGGTGGTGGGAGACAAACGCACGGACACATACATATGTATGTATATGCATATATATATATATATATATATATATATATATACGACGGGCTTCTTTCAGTTTCCGTCTACCAAATCTACTCACAAGACTTTGGTCTGCCCGAGGATATAGTAGAAGACACTTGCCCAAGGTGCCACGCAGTGGGACTGAACCCGGAACCATGTGGTTCGTAAGCAAGCTACTTACCACACAGCCACTCCTACGCCTGGTAATTCATTGTACGGGATGCAGCATATTACATTCTCTTTATGTCTACTATATTTTTGTCTGTTGTTATTGTATTTGTTGTTGTTGTATATTGCCTCTAGATTCATTATGATCTGTCTCTGGTATAAACGTAAGTCAGTCGTATTTACTAACTCAAAGATTTAGTATTTTAGTATCTCTTGATTCGTCAGATCCATACCGCTAAGTTAGTGGAGGCGCAATGGCCCAGTGGTTAGGGCAGCGGACTCGCGGTCGTAGGATCGCGGTTTCGATTCCCAGACCGGGCGTTGTGAGTGTTTATTGAGCGAAAACACCTAAAAAAAAAAGCTCCACGAGGCTCCGGCAGGGGATGGTGGTGATCCCTGCTGTACTCTTTCACCACAACTTTCTCTCACTCTTACTTCCTGTTTCTGTTGTACCTGTATTTCAAAGGGCCGGCCTTGTCACTCTCTGTGTCACGCTGAATATCCCCGAGAACTACGTTAAGGGTACACGTGTCTGTGGAGTGCTCAGCCACTTACACGTTAATTTCACGAGCAGGCTGTTCTGTTGATTCGGATCAACCGGAACCCTCATCGTCGTAACCGACGGAGTGCTTCCAGTACCGCTAAGTTAATATACAAACTATCCGTAAAGCAGTGAGCTGGAAGAATCGTTAAGATGCTGGGGAAAATGCTTAACCGCAGTTCTTCCGTCTTTACGTTCTGTGTTCAAATTTCGCCGAGATCGACATTGCCTTTCATCTTTTCTGGGTCGATAAAATAGTTACCAGTTGAGCACTGGGGTTCGATCTAATCAACCCATTCCTCCCCAGAAATTGCTGGCCTTGTGCCAAAATTTGAAACCAATATTTCTGCCCGCACCAAGGCAGCGAGCTGGCAGAGTCGTTAGTTTGCCAGGCAAAATCTTTAATGGCATTTCGTTCGTCTTTATGTTCTGAGTTCAAATTCCACAGGGGTCGACTTTGCCTTTCAGCCTTTCGGGATCGATAAAATAAGTACCAATTGAGCACTGGAGTCGAGGTAATTGACTTACCACATTCCCCGAAATTGTTGGCCGTGTGCCAAAATTTGAAGCCAATATATCGATTATCCGTGATCCACTGATTCATTGATTCAATTGATTTGAACTCAGGATGTCAAAGTCCAAAACAAATATTGCAAGGTATCTGCTTTGACATTCTTACTGTTCCGCCAATCCACCGCCCTGATTTTGTACCGTTTTTTTTTTTTCATCGGCTCCAGGAGGATAAAAGACATAGTTGACCTCGACAGGACTTGAACTCAGTGTGCAGAGAGTTGAAACAAATATCTCTAAGCATACAATCAGATGCCCTAAATTACTCTGCCAGTTCGCTGTGAGGTGTTGCTATAGTTTGGGGCCATGGTTATTCGACAATTAGTTTACAGGAGGCAGTCATCTTGGCAACCTGGAATATAAACATCATTAACATCCCTGGTATGTGTAGCGCCTGTATTTATACAGATGTATCCTTGTTTGTATGTTCGTTTGTATCCGTGTAGAAATATCTGTCTCTCATGCATATTATCTTTCCTTCTTTTTCTTTTTTTAATTATTGGAATTCTTCTTAGAATGAAGGGAGCAAATTTCTATTAAAGAAACTAAGCTCCATCGCTAGAATTTGAATAACAACAACGATATGTGATCCAGAACTTAAAAAAGCGTTATACACACACCCCTATATACACACGCACGTGCGCGCACATATATTCACACACACACACACACACACACACACACACACACACACACACATATATATATATATAGATGCGACGAGCTGGCAGAAACGTTAGCACGCCGGGCGAAATTCGTAGCCGTATTTCGTCTGTCGTTACGTTCCGAGTTCAAATTCCGCCGAGGTTGACTTTGTCTTTCATCCTTTCGGGGTCGATAAATTAAGTACCAGTTACGCACTGGGGTCGATGTAATCGACTTAATCCCTTTGTCTGTCCTTGTTTGTTCCCTCTGTGTTTAGCCCCTTGTGGGTAGTAAAGAAATATATATATATATATATATATATATATATATATATATATATATATATATTATATATATATATATATATAATATATATATATATAGTAAAATCGATGAAAAGTGTACTATCAATTTGGCACGGGGAGTAGAAAATACAACGTTTCGGACAGGGTTATGGGGAAGGGCTAAATGCTGCAGAGCTTTAAGTTTTAAAACTGATTTATATAAGCTTAAACAGTTACTGCTTGTACAATATCCTTCCTTGGTTGTTTCTATCCATCATGCATTTAGATTGAAGGCCTCCTTTTCATGCCAGGCCTTAGATCATATATTCTTAAAATCTTTTTACAAAGGCATGATTACAAGCTAATTCGTAGTTAATTGTTGGCTTATATAATTTGTGGTTAATGCTGGCTTCTATAACGAAGAAGTTTTTCAATCAAACATTTTAAGTTCGTGGTTTGAACTTATAAATTCTATCTCGTGTGTTAGCAGTGAAGAATTTCTGTATATTTGAGTCAATTTTGTTTGTTTTTTTTGTTGTTTTTTTTTTTTGCTTTTTTGTAAGATGAAATTGGTATACTGTAAACTTCAAACAAGTATTGTTAGCCCAATACGTTATCACATATTTTCATGTGGTATCCAGTCATAATATCAATAACTTCATTGCGTGAAAGTAAAGATTTTTCCATTATTCTCGTAAAAACTTGCCCTGTTATTTAATGATAGCTAAAAGAAAAAAAAATACAAAAATTATTTTCGAACTGCGGTTTTAAATTGTTTTTAAGCGGTATATATTCTACAACTTCTGTTAGCTGAGTCTCTTCATAATATGAAGAGTTGAGATGATGATGGTAATGAAAGCGATTCGTTTACATTTTTATCGCTTTTGGCTGCTGTTGAATGTTTTCAGAAAGTCGACTAACATCAGAACAGTTGGAATAACAAAATGCTATCTATGGAAGTCGTTTTTCGGGCAACGAAAACTGTCTGGTTGTCGAAACTGTTTAGCTGTGAAGAGGTAGTTTCGTTAAACTTCATCTCAGTAATTTTATAACTGCTTCATGTTACAGAGAGGAAGATTTTTCAGGAACATTGTCATAGAACAGACCTGGATCTTGATTTATCTGTGAAGACTTAATTGAAGTGAGAAGAAAACTTACGTCGGCCTAGACGGCTTACAGATTTGAGAGTATTGTTGATGCTGGTATTGTGGTGTTGGTAGTACTATCTGAGTTGTTGTTGTTACCAATGCCGGTCATGATGGAAAAAAAGGGAAATTTCACTTTTTAAGAAAATTCTTTTTCATAATCCAATCGGACAAACGCTATGTTACTGAGTGAGTCTATGTGTGTGAGAGAGAGAGAAGCTGGTACAACTGCACAACAAAAAACTCTATGGTAATAACCCAGGGATATTATCTGCCAAGAAAATAAATGGGGAAGCACTAAATACTGTAATTATTCAGTTTACCGCTCTTTTAGTTTGGGGACACTCTGGTATCAGATAGGAGGCGATGGTCTTTTAGTAAATTTAACCCTTTGACATTTAAACCGGCCATATCCGGACCCAAGAATTTTATCTGTTTTATGTTCACTCCAGCTAGATCTGATCTTTCACGCCTACCCTACAATGTCATTCTAAAAATTAAACAATCACATTATCGAACTCGAAGTTACGAGATAACTCATAATTTATTCAAAATAATGTGGATTAACAAGTATTAAATTAGACAAACATGTTAAAGAGTTAAGATGTTGGCTCGTCAGAATCGTTGGAGCGTCCAAAAAAATCTTCCGTGCTTTTTTTTCTTCCAAGTTTTGATATCCGGCATGAGCATCTTTTTTCGAAAAATGGGCCGCATGAGACATGGCTCATCGTCAAGCGGGCCGCACTACTAAAACATTTTAGAGAAAGGACCCCCTCTTCTGTCATAAATGACTTGGACATTTCACCTAGAAAGTTACACTTCAAGGCACAAGTCCGGGCAAGGTTGTTTTTATGGGAGACCAGCAGTCGCCCATGCATACCAACCCCCCATCTCCACGCCACCGATGTTATCCAAGGAAAAACAAAGGCCGATACAGCTTGGCACCACTGACATCGCAACTCACTTATACAGCCGAGTGAACTGGAGCAAAATTAAGCAAAGTATTTTGCTCAAAAACAACGCACAAGCCGGTCCGGGAATCGATCTCACTACACCATGATTGTGAACTCGACACTAAAACCACTGAGCTATGCGCCTTCAACACATTTTAATAAACGTTTATTCTCCTCGTGAAGTGAGGTGTGCCATTCATAAAGACCCGCGAACCGCAGTTTGCTCATGACTGCTTTACATTCCGAGTTCAAATCCCACCGACGTCAATTTTTCCTTTTGACCCTGGAATCGATTTACTCGACTAACCCACCCCCCTGGTCTTTGCTAGAAGTAGTTAATGAGATACGTTGAAAGGAAAGACGCGGGGTGGGGTGACAGAGGGGGCGATGGAAGAAAACGTAAAGGGAACGAATGTATAATCGGGGTAGAGGCACTTAGATGGTGGGGAATAAGATAGATCTGATGATATAGAGTTGGGTACTTACGGAGGAGAAGAAAAAGGGCTGGAAAGGGAGAGATTAGACGGGACACAGAGTGAGGGAAAGGAACGTTAAGACGAAGGTGCTGGTGAAAATGATTGAGAACAAAGAGTAATAGGATGTGAGTGAGAAAGGAGAAGGGGTTAGTCAAAGAGAGAGAGAGAAAGAAAGAGAAGCTAGATAACCAGATAAAGTTGGTGGTGAAGGATGGGACCTCGGTTTTTTTTTTTAGAGTAGGCTGAATGATATGATGGTGGGGGTGGTGACAGTAACAACAGCTGTCAGTGGCGGGTGGAGGGAAGGAAACAAAGAGAAGAGAAGAGCAGGCAGTTATTAAAGAAAAGCGGGCAAACGGGTAGGTAACGAACGAATGAAATAATAGGGGGAGATGTGTTTGTCTAAATATAGAGATTATCTGTAAAGTTAGATCTTCGCTAGATTGCCGGTTGGTTTAGAGTAGTTTTAAGTAAACACATTGCTTCTAATATTAGACTACCTGTTGGTCATGCCGCAACATTACTACTACTACTACTACTACTACTACTACTACTACTACTACTACTACTACTGATGATGATGATGATGATGATGATGATGATGATGATGATGATGATGATGATGATGACGACGATGATGATGATGATGATGATGATGGTGGTGGTGGTGATGGTGATGGTGATGATGATGGTGATGGTGATGGTGATGGTGATGGTGATGGTGATGGTGATGATGGTGATGGTTATGATGATGACGATGACGATGACGATGATGATGATGCAGTACCAGGCAGTGGCTCTCGTGGCTTCTGATCTTAACTGATTGGAAGTGTTATGTACATTGTTTTGCCTTGGTATAAAAGATGGGCTACAGCAAATATTCTGCTCAATATTACAGATTTGCTTGTCAGTTGTTTGACCTTAACCAGTTGAGCATGTCCCTTAGTGGCTGACAATATGTGCATCTCTGATCACAAGCAGAAGTAGTGGGGGAGCATCATAGCTGTGTGTTGAGAGGGATTCTTTGGGGGTTTGAATACTTCAGCTCTGGAAACATGGGTGGTTCTTTCAACATCCTTAAACAACCCTTATTTTGGGACCTTTTGAGCGGGCTGGTTTACTCAACCTGAAGAAAATTCTAACTGGGCCCCACCTGTGAGGGTCATGTGCTGTTTATCTTGATATGAGATCACCATGTCGCGCACATATGGTTGTGATGCATGTGCCTGGTGTACCCTTATCAGACGGGTAGTCATGATGGGTATACTGGGCTTCGTATATTTTACCCCAGTGTCATTTTGATGGCATGCACTGCTCTCTCACTCAATAATAATAATAATGATAATAATAATAATAATGATTTCTTTTATTAGTCACCGGGACATGACGAGGGGGACATCACAAGGATAGAGAACAATTTGTGCGGGGATTTAAATAAAGGATGGGGAGGAAGAAATGGAAGAGACCGTGAAATCCGATAAAATTATACAGGAGTGGCTGTGTGGTAAGTAGCTTGCTAACCAACCACATGGTTCCGGGTTCAGTCCCACTGCGTGGCATCTTGGGCAAGTGTCTTCTGCTATAGCCCCGGGCCGACCAATGCCTTGTGAGTGGATTTGGTAGACGGAAACTGAAAGAAGCCTGTCGCATATATGTATATATAAGTGTGTGTGTATATGTTTGTGTGTCTGTGTTTGTCCCCCTAGCATTGCTTGACAACCGATGCTGGTGTGTTTATGTCCCCGTCACTTAGCGGTTCGGCAAAAGCGACCGATAGAATAAGTACTGGGCTTACAAAGAATAAGTCCCGGGGTCGAGTTGCTCGACTAAAGGCGGTGCTCCAGCATGGCCGCAGTCAAATGACTGAAACAAGTAAAAGAGAGAAAAATAGTAAAGAGAGTATACAAAGTATGTGATAACATGAGTGATGCAGTCCTCTTGACAGAGGAAAAACTCGAAATAGGGTCAATCAAGGAACCCCACAGATCCAAGAATACCCTGACCACCGAAGGTACGAGCCCTCTCTCCTGCTCTCAAATCTACTGGCGCATACTTAGAGTCATTCACACTAAACCATTTTTGTCACAGTCACCCATCTTTTCAGAAATCCACTTGGTGGTAGCACTTCCCTCTTCACGCTCATTATCCTGAGAGCTTGGCCGTAGAGGAAGGTGTCTTTCCGCAACCCTTTCAGCCTTGTTCAAACACACAACCTCTTTCGTCATAGCCACTAGACAGAGGAACAATACCTGCCCTACCTTGTTAAAGGTGGGTGGTGGGGCGATCATCGCGATGAATTCGGCGAATAGTCGGATTCGACCTACACGCGATAGCAGCTATTCAACATTACTCCACGAATCAGCGATACTCGGACACTGCACGAGTGCAAGCAGAACGGTTTTGTCGCTCTGCGCACATCTCGGACAGTCTCGCCGGACAGCGCTTCCGTGCCTGTAGAAAGGCCTGAGATTTTGGTGGAGAGGGGGCTAGTCGATTACACCAACCCCAGTAACTGATTGGTACTTATTTCGTGGAGTCCAAAAGAACGAAAGGCAAGACGTTCGCGCAATTTGAACTTAATGTTGGATCTTTTTTAATTTCTTGCAACCACTTAAATTTCAAATTTCCACAAGATCATTTTTAAATTAACGCAGTTCTGATGTAATTTTGCATACTGAGGACGAAAATCTCATTCAGTTGTTATTGTTTTGTTAGTTTGTTTTCTAGAAATTCATAATTGCAAGCATTTAGAGTTATGTAGTTTTAGCCAATTGAAAGCCTCCATTGCCGACATACTTGAAGCCGCAACTGTCTGTTGTCGCTGAAATGAATACGAAGTACAAACAGCGATAAGACGAATCCATTATGGGATCTCTCAACCTGCTAGAAATAGCCATCAAATCTTCTGTAAATTACACTATAACGTCTTAAGACAAAAACAATAAAGAGATGGCACATTATATAATGTAATTGGGGTGGGGGTACGGAATTGGTGTGTATACCATTGATCACAGATCTGCTTGACAATAAATGGTTTTGAGCATCTATGCGTCATAAAATGGTCCTAAATTCAGCAACACTAAATATGTTTATTACATGTAATCGTAAATACACTGTATTAATAGCAAACACGTACTCAACGTGGTGTTTGAGGGCAGAGTCTGTTATATTAGATATCATATAGGTATGGTATGTGTGTGTTTATGTTTACAGTGGTGTTCGTTATTTATTTACAGACCCTCATTTATAATATTTAATATTACAAACTCTGCCCTCAAACATGATGAGTGTGTGTTTATTATTAATGCATGCACTGTATTTATGATCGTATATAACGGGTTTCAAACTTTAACACAAGGCTGGCAATTTTAGAGCAGGGGGGTTAATCGATTATATCGACCCCAGTGCTCAACTGGTACTTATTTCAACGACCCCGAGAGGATTAAAAGCAAATTTGAACTCAGAACGGTGGAATTTGAAACCAGAACTTCCAGTTGGATGAAACACTGTTAGGCATTTTGTCCGGCGTGCTGTAACGATTCTACTTGCTCGTTACCTTATGATTATAGACAATAAACATATTTAGGACCATACATTGGAATCATATGAAGTTTTTTTTGGGGGGGGGGGGTGTCACTCTAGTTGTAATGAGTAGAGTGATTGTCCAACGTTAACGCCAGCAAGGGATTTACTTTGACGTACACAAAAAGAGTAAAGACCATTTATGGCTTAGGTTAATTTGTATAAATAAGACGAAATTTAGCAAAGGGAAATAACTCAAAGTGACCAGTAGCATGAATATGGGAATATAGACAATAAATATATAACAAACACAAAACACGATTAAGTTCTTGATTTATTGAAATTACATTCCTTTTGAAAGAACAGTAAACAATAACCTTGAGGCAATTAGGACCAGTAAAAAGAATTTTATTCGTTCAGAACCTTCATTTAGTGAGTAATACGCCGCTCCCCACTTTCATAATAATAATTACACATCGACTTAAAAACAAACTCCGTTTTTTGTAATTGCTGGAAGTTGGAACAGAAACTATCTTAGTGGATACATGAAATTAATTAGGGTGACGTAGTGGGGATTCATAAGTTAACATAAACGGTCATCCAAACTTGTAGATTTTACTGTTATCGCGCCAAATATTCAAACTGTTGTCTGTCCTCAACTGAATACCAAATGTGCATTGTCGTTTTATACATTGTGCGTGTGTGTGTGTGTGCGTTATTCTCTCTCTCTTTTCTCGTTATGTTGTAAATTATTTTATTAGTTAATACTTTTACAAACTCTTTTTGTTGCTGCTTGTTCAATATGATTCTCATGTATCGACTTTTATACGACTGACATTCATCAAGTAGTCGAACGCCGTTGGCGTGATGGTGGTGATGGCGTCGATGGCGACATCTGTGTATATACTCTCTTTCTCTCTCGCGCTCTATCTCTCTCTCTCTCTCTCTCTCTCTCTCTCTCACACACACACACACACGCATGCGTGCACATGCACACACATACACGAGTACACTTAAGTAGATACTTATACGTGCGGACATATATACACACAAGTACATTTGAAAGTATTTTCTTTTCATTTGGAATTGACTTTTTTTTATTTTCATTTTTATTCCAATTTATTGATGTAGCAGTGATAAATTTAGCAATGGCTGGTATTGCTGCTTTTATGTAGCCCTAGGTCAGTCCTTATCCAGCAGCAGACTTATGACCTGCAGTTAATCGGTGTGACCCACAAACAGACACAACAATCCGAATGCATACACTGTTTCTCTGCCTCGTTTTCAATCACAATCTAACAGTCTGACGACATACAACACTTTATTATTGTACAGGTGAGGGCGCGTGGCTTAGTGGTTAGGGCATTCGGTTCATGATCGTAAGGTTGTGAGTTCGATTCCCGGCGACGCGTTGTGTCCTTGAGCAAGACACTTTATTTCACGTTGCTCCAGTCCACTCAGCTGGCAAAAATGAGATGTACTTGTATTTCAAAGGGTCAGACTTGTCACTCTCTGTGTCACGCTGATTATCCCCGAGAACTACGTTAAAGGTACACGTGTCTGTGGAATGCTCAGCCATTTGCACGTTAATTTCACGAGCAAGCTGTTCCGTTGATCGTATCAGCTGGGACCCTTGTCGTCGTAACCGGCGGAGTCTTTAATTATTGTACAGAAAGGCGGCGAGCTGGCAGAAACGTTAGCACACCGGGCGAAATGCTTAGCGGTATTTCGTCTGCCGTTACGTTCTGAGTTCAAATTCCGCCGAGGTCGACTTTGCCTTTCATCCTTTCGGGGTCGATTAAATAAGTACCAGTTACTCACTGGGGTCGATATAATCGACTTAATTCGTTTGTCCTTGTTTGTCCCCTCTGTGTTTAGCCCCTTGTGGGTAGTAAAGAAATAGGTATTTCGTCTGCCCTTACGTTCTGAGTTCAAATTCCGCCGAGGTCCACTTTGCCTTTCATCCTTTCGGGGTCGATTAAGTAAGTACCAGTTACGCACTGGGGTCGATATAATCGGCTGGCCCCCTCCTCCAAAATTTCGGGACTTGTGCCTAAAGTAGAAAAGATTATTGTACAGAATGTAATGTCAGTTCTATGAATTTACAACGGCAGCGGCGGCGGCGGCGGCGGTGGCGGTGGTTAGCCTCCATCTCAACCATGGTTAAGCTGGCCCGTGGTCAAATGCATTCCAGCCATGACCATTTCAGTTATTCATCGTATGTAAGAAACCCCGGATCGCATAATCCAACATGCCCTCATTTAACAATATACAGTATGATTGAAGAGGGAATTGTCTGGTATTTCTCGCAGGTTGTGTAACCACACAGAGGCGGTTCTACCGTCATGAGTGTGTGTGTGTGCGTGTGTGTGTGGGGGGATCAGAATGGAAGGAAGGAGAAAGAGTGAGAGTCAAATAAACAGACTACCAATCCCAGGTAAATACACACAGGCGCAGGAGTGGCTGTGTGGTAAGTAACTTGCTAACCAACCACATGGTTCCGGGTTCAGTCCCACTGCGTGGCATCTTGGGCAAGTGTCTTCTGCTATAGCCCCGGGCCGACCAATGCCTTGTGAGTGGATTTGGTAGACGGAAACTGAAAGAAGCCTGTCGTATATATGTATATATATATATATATATATATATATATATATATATATATATGTGTGTGTGTGTATGTGTGTGTGTGTGTATGTGTGTGTGTTTATGTGTGTGTGTTTGTCCCCCTAGCATTGCTTGACAACCGATACTGGTGTGTTTACGTCCCCGTCACTTAGCGGTTCGGCAAAAGAGACCGATAGAATAAGTACTGGGCTTACAAAAAATAGATTTGCTCGACTACAGGCGATGCTCCAGCATGGCCGCAGTCAAATGACTGAAACAAGTAAAAGAGAGTATATCTACACATATCTATGTACCTATGGTTACCAATGACCTCATTCTAATTGACGGGAATTGTAAGTTCACTTTCAATTTCTAACACCGTCTTTCACCAAGATAACAAAAAAAAATAGCGACACATCTTTTTCAAATACGGTCGACAGTCAAGCATTTATTCCCTACAAACTGTGAGTTTTTTGTTAATCTTCTTAAAACACATTTACTTGGTGCCCCTATAATGGTCATTCGAAATTTGGTTCCGCCGAAACAATGCACGTTTGATCGTTAAGTCCTTATCTCCCAATCTGGTTGATCCCACGATAATCACAGAGTGCGATCGAGACAAGGTTGTGCTCAGACCGAGGATGCATCTTTTCCCATCAGGAGCAGACCTACCTTTCACATTTCGGAGGTCCCAGTTCCCAGTCAGGCCATGCTTCGCAATGTCAATTAGCAAAGGGCAGGGGCAAACGCAGTCTGTCGCGGGAATACATTTGGGGGAGCCGTGTTTCTCTCATGGTCAGCTTTACATTGGCTGCTCGCGTGTGGGCAGCAACTGTGATACTTTTGCGTTCGTTCCACAAGGAAAAACAAAAAAACATTGAGTACAAGGAGGTTTTATAGGATTACTTCGCTTCCTAATTTTTAAACTTGAAAAATTTTTTTCAATTTTTGCCTTTTCGTCGGTAATTTTTAAGTAGGTGTAGATTAATATTCATTGCAGTGCACTTGACACTCCCAGCCATCGGCCGTAAAAAGGCTGATTCTCGCGGCGTTACAAAGCTTCATTACAAATCAGACCCTGCTCTTGTTCCTCACCAACCCACATTCGGCGGGCATCAGAGGACCGTAGACAGGTTAGTATTTCACTTCCGTACGACTCTCAAAGAGTCAACAATGCTTTTATGACGAGATTTACATTTTTAGGTTGTTCCCTGAAATTACTTTACACTTCACCAACACCTAGCCTTCGCTCAGGTGTTGGTCCCTTTCGTCAGCACAGCAGCCTCATCTTCTACATCCGATGTACATGATACACATCCCCCATCCATCTCCTCTCTCACCATTACAGTTTACATCAGCGGCAACAGGATCGCAACATACAATTTGAAAACCAAGCAACCAAACAACATATCATTTTATACAACCACAAATGTAATAATAACGACGATCAATGAAACAAATGGATAAAAATAATTACATGAAGTAACTATCTCTTACACGCCATTACATTTTACATCAAATAACAAAACTTAAAAAGTCGATAAAACTAAATACATACATCCCCTCTCTCTCGCCATTATATTTTACATCAAATACAAAGTATTCAAAAGCAACAGGTCATTTTAGACAACATCTCGACGAAAGAGCAGTTGTGATTCATCTATTCAGCACATATTTCTTTACTACCCACAAGGGACAAACGGATTAAGTCGATTATATCGACCCCCAGTGCGTAACTGGTACTTAATTTATCGACCCCGAAAGGATGAAAGGCAAAGTTGACCTCGGCGGAATTTGAACTCAGAACGTAACGGCAGACGAAATACGGCTACGCATTTCGCCCGGCGTGCTAACGTTTCTGCCAGCTCGCCGCCTATTCAGCACCACTACAGTCTTGCCGGTCTGATATATGGGGAGTAGATGCTATTGTTGTATATTTTCAAACTTACCCGTATTTACTTACTCAAGATTAATCCTCCTCTTTCCTCCATAGGACATCTATTCTGGTTTCACAGAGCATGAAGTTTTGTAACAGCACGTCCGCTGCCGTTCGTGGAAAAGGAAGGCACCGTATTCCCCTGCGAAAGTTTTACTCACCCTCCCAGGACTACCTACCAAATTGTTACAACTGTGAGAACGATGACACAGCCATTTCAGGGCCACCTCACATTCAATTGTTAACCCCTTTCTGAGAGTGTTGCAATGCTCTTTGCAGGGCTTTCTATCCAGTTGCAAATCGATTGGTTGACC
Source organism: Octopus sinensis (assembly GCF_006345805.1). Classification (NCBI taxonomy): domain Eukaryota; kingdom Metazoa; phylum Mollusca; class Cephalopoda; order Octopoda; family Octopodidae; genus Octopus; species Octopus sinensis. Next base: position 15,222 of record NW_021834327.1, read on the forward strand.
GTAAACTTATATCAATCTTTGCCTCAATAATCATAATTGAGTAGAATCATTAAGAGTACTTTAAAGCAATTAAGCCCCGAGCAACGCCGGGCACTTCTGCTAGTAATTGATCAAAGCCGGGTGGATTCGTTATTTTTTTCTCTTTACCTGCGTGAGTTGGGAGTATTGCTGTCTGGGAGATATCTTATGGTAGTGGAATAGTATTTAACTGCTATTTCTAAATTTTGGTATGTGGTGAAGCAAATTTTGCTGAACCCTAATTACAATTATACTCATAATTGGAAAATTTTATGTATAAGTTTACCGATAATGGTTCTTTTAACATACCAAACTACTTGGTAAAATTATTAATTATTAATTGATTTTACCCTTTATTATTATTATTGATTATACATATATATATATATATATATTATATATATATATATATATATATGTGTGTGTGTGTGTGTGTGTGGTGTGTGTGTGTGTGTGTGTGTGTGTGTGTGTGTGTTTGTGTTCTTTAACCTCAGTTGCTCCCTTATTTAATACCAGTTAAATCCATTTGATCAATCTCCATAGAAACCATATAATAAGTTAATAATTTAGATAAGTAATAAGTAAATATTAAACTATTTCTTTGCAATTTTCTCTTCCTCCCTCTGTTGTGGTAAAAGTTTGGTATATACTCATTATCAGGCTGCTACTGATAATGGTGGTAGCAGTAGTAGTGATATAGTAGTAGTAGTAGTAGTAGTAGTAGTAGTAGTAGTAGTAGTAGTAGTAGTAGTAGCAGCAGCAGCAGCAGCAGTAGTAGCAGCAGTAGTAGTAGTAGTTTTAACCCAGATATGCTGTGCACAAGCACTCAACACAAATCTCTACACACAGCTCACCCTAATTTCTACATTCGTCACACAGCGCCACACCGCACCACACAAAGTACACCACACCATGGTACTGTACCCCACACCGAAGTAGACCACATCACTCTACACGACACCACAGCCAACTACACCGTCCCATTGCTACAGTACAGCACATACACACCATACCTATTTCTTTACTACCCACAATGGGCTAAACACAGAGGGGACAAACAAAGACAGACAAACGAATTAAGTCGATTACATCGACCCCAGTGCGAAATTGGTACTTTATTTATCGACCCCGAAAGGATGAAAGGCAAAGTCGACCTCAGCGGAATTTGAACTCAGAACGTAACGACAGACGAAATACCGCTGAGCATTTCGCCCGGCGCGCTAATGATTCTGCCAGTTCATCATACCATTGACACACCATACCATTGACACACCATACCATTGACACACCATACCATTGACACACCATACCATTGACACACCATACCATTGACCCTTGATCCACAATGTAACAACTGTCTCAACCAAACATGTCGCAATGACATTGTTGTCGCGCGCATACACACACACACACACCCACACACACACACACACTCTCTCTCTCTCTCTCTCTCTCACACACACACATTTAAGGTTAATGTTTGATATGCTGTTTATGTTGTATTGCGCTTACTCTGCATTGTTCTCTATATTCGTGTTATTGTTATTGTTGCTGTCGTTATTGTCAACCCTGACATTGTCCATTCACACTCTACTGGATTCTAAACACCAAAGCATGTAAAGTTAGAGACAAAAGCCACCTAAATAAAGCTTATCAATTTATATGTATATATGTATGTATGTAGGATGTATTTGTGTATATATATATATATGTATGTGTGTATGTATATATATATATATACGTATGTTATGTATATATATGTGTATACATATATGTTTATATATGTATATATAGGTGTATTTATATATGTGTGTATATATATATATGTATGCATTATATAGTCAATTCATATAAACAATCAATTCAAATAAAGGAATAATAAAATTAACAGACAAGAGGCTGCGCACAAACAATGTATTAAGCCTAACGCTCGGTAAAAAGAGAGTTCTTGACGTTTCGAGCGCGTAGCTCTTCATCGGAAAGGAGAAAGGGAAAAGTCCGAAAAAGGAAAAGAAATTTTCAACTACACACGTGTGTGTGCGTGCGTGTGTGTGTGTGTGTGTGTGTGTATGTGTTCGTGTGTGTGTGTCTGAAGGCGCGTGGCCTAGTGGTTGCCTAGTAGTTGCACTCACGATCGGGAGATCGTGGGTTCGACGCCATGACTGGGCGGTGCGTTATGTTCTTGAGCAAAACACTTCATGTCATGTTGCTCCAGTTCCCCCTTTTCGATCAGGGGTGGCTAATGTTGGCCTGCTTCGCTTAGCCAGCAGGGTGGCGTCATTTGAATGCAAAAAGCGATGCCTAACATCTGATAGCGTAGTCGGTCACGTGACACACACACACACTCTGTCTTTCTGTCTGTCTCTCTCTTTCTTTCCCTGTCTCTCTCCCTCTCTCTCTCTCTCTCTCTCTCTCTCTCTCTCTCTCTCTCTCTCTCTCTCTCTCTCTCTCAAAGTCTTCCTTTTTCTTAAAATATGAACTACTTGTATTAATATCAGTTTTGTTATTTGCATTGTATTATGTGTTTTTCGACTTGCACTGCTTACCGTGCATTCATTGATTTTAGAGTTCAGAGAGTCCAAGGGGGAAACGCCCATTGACTCTATTGATACATCTCACCTGCTGCTCAGGTTCTTTGTCTTCGGAGGTCAAATTTAGAGCGGTGGATAGTTTGAGCCTTGAACTACTTGTTTCGTTTATTTGCATTCTGAGTTCAAATCTCACCGACGTCAACTTTGCTTTTCATCTTACCGGGATCGATGAAATAAGTTACAAGCTAAACACTAGAGATCGACGTAACCGACTCTCTCTCTCCCCCCCTCTCTCTCTCTCCCTTTCTCTTTAAAATTGCAAGCCGTGTGCTAAAATTTGAACCCGCAGAGGCCGACTTTGTTTTTCATCCTTTCGCGGTCGATAAAATAAATACCAGTTGAGTACTGGGGTTCATGCAACCGACTTACCCACCCATTGCTGGCCTTGTCCCAAAATTTGAAATCAAATATTTTGTCTGATATAGGGAGACCCACTGATAGGCAACAATATACGAGTTTAAGACCCAGCGAAGATGGACAAGGAAAAGCGCCTCATAACATCAGGTGTTTCTCTCTTTATACTGAAAAGTTCTAAGGATCCAAAAGTACATTCTTCGGGTCACACACACACACACACACACTAGAGAGAGGAGAGGAGAGAGAGAGAGAGAGAGAGAGAGAGAGAGAGAAAGAGTAAGAACAATATGTTTATGGTGTAATAGTCTTTTTAAAAAAAAATTTGTTCCGTAATTAACCTTACCCATCACCACTAAGGCCATGCTGGAGCGCCACTACCGTGTGTGTGTGTGTGTGTGTGTGTGTGAAAACACACACACACTCACTATTTCCTCTCTTGCCTTGTCTCTTTCCCTTCTTCCTTTGTTTTGTTTTTCTTTTGTCTCTTCTTTGTTTATCATTGTTCCAGTCAATATTTACTAAACGTGACAATGAATTGTGTACTGTAACAGTATACACACACACACTCACTCACACACTAAGATATATATATAATATATATATATATATATAGTCTTTCAAATACACGCAAATGTGCTCAAAGACAACCGTATTCATGAAGTCAGCAGCGTACATACATACACACACTAGTATACATATATACATACACATACAGTCTCTATCTCTCTCTCTCTCTCTCTCTCTCTCTCTCTCTCTTATACTTAGATAGGCGCAGAAATATCATATATATATATATATATATATGCGCGTACCTTTATTCACACACTCTCAAAGTGGGTGCATACTCTTTCATACACACACACACCTCAAACACATCTCAAACACAATCGTACACACATACGCTCATAGCATTAATTCAAACGCTCTCAGACGAACTGCACACAGCGCGCGCGCGCACATCTTTATACAAGCAGTCACGTTTTCAAATCATTACACACAAACATATTCATATGTTTAAATAACCAGCCAAGAGGTGTCCGTAACGAACAGTAAACAGTTCATTATATATTAATTACAAGAGGGTGTTGACTGTAATGAAAGAGCAGGAGAGCAGGGAATGGGATGGTTATTTTCTATGATTTCATTTTAAAGAATTAACCACTATTTGGTTATAGATTAATACTATGGGTTAACATGCAGTTTACGGTATCTCTTTTATCTCTTACTTGTTTCAGTCATCTAACTGCGGCCATGCTGGAGCACCACCTTTAGTCGATCAAATCGACCCCGGGACTTATTCTTTGTAAGCCCAGTACTTATTGTATCGGAATCTTTTGCCGAACCGCTAAGTTACGGCGACGTAAACACACCAGCATCGGTTGTCAAGCAATACTAGGGGGACAAATAGAGACACACAAACACATACACACATACATATATGTATACATATATACGACAGGCTTCTTTCAGTTTCCGTCTACCAAATCCACTCACAAGGCATTGGTCGGCCCGGGACTATAGCAGAAGACACTTGCCCAAGGTGCCACGCAGTGGGACTGAACCCGGAACCATGTGGTTGGTTAGTAAGCTACTTACCACACAATCACTCCTGCGCCTAGTATAAAATGTGAAAACAAATTGTCCTAAAATAATGGAAATTGCGATGAAAACGGAAGTGACAACAGTGGCATCCCATAATTTCCTGTAAACAACGTATGTGATGTAACCAACGCTTAGAATACACAATGCGGGGTGGGGGATGAAAAGTTCTTGACTTTAAGGGTGTTGTGAAAGGCCTGGCTGGAAGCCCAACATTCCGAGTTCTTTTATAGGGCTTAGAAAAACTGAAGGACTGCTGCAATAAGTGTGTGAATTTTACAGGGGAATATGTTGAATAAAATCATAATTAACTGATCCTCCTGTCTTTTCTTTTAACCAAAGCCAGGAACTTTTCAGCAACCCCTGGTATGTGACATAGCCAATGTATATAGTATGTACATCACCGTTTCCCGCTGGTTCTTTCTGTACAGTTTCATTAATCATGCAGGTCATTAATCATTGCTCACATGTAAACTATGTTGGCTGTTATGCATCAACATGCAAACCACCGAATTGCTTTCGCGATTGAGTTCATTCTTTAGTATAGTACATCGGAACGTTATACCTCAACTGCTATTTCTGAAATAGCAGATCATAAGAAAGTGCCATACATGTAGGTGCCTGTGAACGTGATATAACGAACGAGTTTTGTGTTCTATTTATAAAATTATGAGATGTCACTGCCATTGCTTACAGAGTCTATCGCAAATTACTTTCACTTTTTTTAGGACAAATTTACTTTACTTTCACATTTTTTACGGCTGTTTATTGCAGATGCCTTGTTGTTTAGTGATACATACACGCGCACGTGTGTGTATTTGTGTGTGTGTGTGTGTATATATATAAACGTGTGTGTGTATGTGCGTGCGTGTATGTGTATATATCTACTACATATGTGGAAAATCGGTGTTTGTTTGTTTGTGGCGTTGTTAGCTAACTCCTCCTACATCTTTTTCTTGATTTTGATGAAACTTGATACATAAGTAGAACTCATGTCTGGAAACCTCATGACATACTTAGATTATTGAAAACATCGATAATACGGCCTCTTGAAGGGACCTTTATATATACCTTATATAACTAATTTTTTAAACACCCAAGGGAAATAACTCATACCACCTACACAATATTTTTTAAACACTCAAGAGAAATAACCCCATTTCATTGTTTATGTTCGATTACTTTGAACCAACGATCAGCCGACCTAATTCTGCATTTCACTACTCACAGTTTGAAACTGCTAAATATTATTGTTGCACTTTCTTAACTTGAATCTCTTCATTCATGCATTTCTATACATACATACTTTTTTGAATGCCCATTACTCTGATAATTCTGCATTTTTTACAGTTTCACTTTCTCCATGACAGTAGATAATTTTTTTCCGCAACGTAATTGTTGTGGCTTCATGTAGGCATAGTGTGGATTCGATCCTCGATTGCAGGCCGATGACAGTACCGCTTGATTGGCACTCGTGCCAGTGGAACGTTAAAAGCACATCTGAGCGTGATGGTTGCCAGGGCCACGGATTGGCTCCCTTACCGGTGACACGTGAAAAGGACCATTCGGGCATGATCGTTGCATGAAGACAAACTGGCCCAAATTTGACGAATATATCTCATAAAAATAACACTTGCTTTATTTTCCCCTGAAACAGTCATCATGCGAACGAATGCCGTCATACATACATGCATACACACATACATGCATGCATACATACAGACAAATATCGTACATACATAGAAAACAAACATCGTACATAAACGACACGAAGACACAATGTTCTCCACTAGTTTCCTTTGGTTTTTCTTAGGACTTAAGCACTGTCAACGGCTATTATTGTGTCTGTAAGAACAACATAAAAGAAAAAATAATCAACTCCGTTTTTTGTTGACAGCGACAACAGATGCCGCAATTGTGTCGTCTGCTATGCTATGTCCTGACATTTTCAACTGTCAGCTTGGCCTCTGCGTACGTGCTTGTTGTGTGCGTATATCTATGTGTACGTGTGCATGTGTGTGTGTTTCCACCCTTGTTCTTTGCTCTATATTCGTACTTTCTCTCTCCTGTCTCTCTTCCTCCCTCTGTCTTTCTCAGCTTGCGTGTGAGAGAGAAAGAGAGAGAGAGAGGGAGAGAGAGAGAGTGTGTGAGTTGATGTTTCTTCATCCTGTCATTTGAATTATGCATTGTATCTGTATATGTATTCCTGTATGCGTGCATGCGCGCGCGCGTGCGTGTGTGTGTATGTGTGTGTACGTATGAAGGTGTGTGTCTGTATGTATGCATGTGTACACGTATGTTCGCATTCATTCTAACATTTTAACTTTGTATCGTCTGAAATTGTCGCATCTGTTTACCTGGACATGGCAGCAGCAGCAGCAGCAGCCGTAGTAGTAGTAGTAGTAGTAGTAGTAGTAGTAGGTGGTGGTGGTGGTGACAGTCGACTATGGGGATGTGAGCGATAGCAGGAATATCTCTAGTATTAAATATAGTGGTGGTAGCGCTTGTTATGTAGATGGTGACATTTGTAATAGGGTTGCGGATACAGTTGGCTCTATATGAAATTGCATGTATGAAATGTAGTAGTAGTAGTAGTAGTAGTAGTAGTTATGTAATAGTTGTGTTAGTGATTGTTGCAGTAACGATAGTAGGTATATAAGCGGTTGACCTAGATCGTCCAGTTGACAAATTGCTCCTGTTATTATTTATTATAT